>NW_024346667.1:21861011-21927832 GCF_902729225.1 Pteropus medius | reverse complement strand
GATAATGATGCTAATATCTGTACCAAGAGGTATAACAAACAGATTCAAATAAGTTTTCTAGGAAAGTGGAGGAAAAAAATAACTGCTTTAAAGTCGAAGGAAGTCGAATTTACTTTCATCTGCAAAACTGATAGTTTCATGTTAGAAAGAGGCACTTGAGCTTGGTCTTTATGTTGGGTAGAATTTTGACAGATTTGTGTCGGGGAGCTGAGTATGAGTAGAGGGATCTCTGGATAAGGGGAAGTCAAAAACAAAGCTATAACATCACGTTTTGGTGTGTTACAGCATTGCAAGTTGTCCTTTAAAACTCAGGCACAGCATGCCTGTATTACCATTAAGAGAAACTGAGATCATCTCATAAATATTTGTTAAAAAATTCTGTGGCACGCCTGGTTTGGCAATGAAGGTTTTCTAATATTTCCTCTCAAAGCTGTGTTGTTGGAAGGATCAGCTGGTAAGAAAATGCTATGTGTAACTATTTGGAAATGTTATCAAGATTGTTGCATTGCTGGGAATGCAAGAAAGAATGGATATAAGGTTTAAAAGTAACTTGAAAAGATCTGGGAAATTAGATGTTAGGATGGAGAGAGTTTGTTTGACAAGGAGAGGAAAGGTAAACCTCAAAATTTAATCTTGGATAACCTGGAAAATAGTAATGCTGTTGACAGAATCAGACATTTGAATTAAACATCTTGTTTGGTAAAGAGAAGTAGGTTTGGGACAGTAGAAGGAAGAAGATTTTGTAGTGTCTAATAGATACATAGCTTAGAAACTTGAGGGAAAAGTCAAAGCTGGGGGTATTTATTCAGTGATTTCTGTGTACATAGAAACTGTACTTGAAGGTGTGACTGAAACATGGGAAATATGTTTCATATGTGAGTTTAATCTTTTTCTGTCTTTTAAAATATGCTTCTTTTCCTTTAATTTTCAAAGTACTGGTAAGTAAGATTTTCCTAAGTACGAGAAAAGAGATATGATGGGAATTTTAGAGAAAACAACCTTACAGATTTCAACTAATTTTATTGAAAATAACATCCTATATTTCAAGATAGCTCAAGATTTTTTTGCTTTAAGGGTTCTCTCTGAATGGAATAACATCAGCCCCTTAGTTCAGATTCATCTGGTGTTACAGTGGTGTGGGGCTTAGAGTATTTAAAATATTCCTTGTGGCACATTCAGTGTTAGGTTTGTTAACAGCAGCAAAAACGACCTGTTGTCTCATAAAAACATCATCCTACCATCCTATTCTCATCATGACTGTGAAAGACAGAAATTGTTGGCTCTGTTGAGATATCTATAGGAAATTAAAATACATAAGCACCACTCTATGATATCTAGGTCATTTCAAAGTTAACCTACATAGGAAAAGAGAGTTTAAAGAAACCACTTGTAAATTCTTCCTCTGTTTGAGCCACATTGAGCAGAGGCTTAGCAGCTGAAGGGCGCGGACATTACTGTAACATTCTTAGAGCAGGACAGAGACAGATGGAATAGAACATACCTAGTAGGTTAACTACGACACAGACAATGCCTCACTCAATATAGAAACTATGTGCAAAAATTGAACAATATATCCTTTTATAAATGTGCTTGCTATCTTTAAAAGTATATTTTCGATGTAGTTTATATCAAAGAAATCGAAAAGGCTAAGCATTTAAAAATATTGTACAATATCTTGGATGAATATATTTGTCTATTTCCACTGCAGTCCATATAATTCTTACAGAAAGAAAGAGGGTTGGGGGTGGAAATAGAATAAGAAAGTGACCTCAATGTTTTTTTTTTTTTTAAATAAAAGTATTTTAATGCTCTTCAAATCATTACATTTTCATTAAGGTCTTCAGGGTATAGTAAAGATAGCTATACCCATCTGTAACTGACAGTCTGTAGGTCAGCCTCCAAGGACTTGAAACCATTTACAGATTTTAATGCTGCAATTTAATCTTCACTAGCCTAGATGGCATCACTATTCAAAGGGGAGTTCTAAACTTCAAAACAATTTTCTAGCTTACAAAGTGGCTATGATTATATAAAGACCGATTCGCTTATTTCTGCAGTCACATTATCACCGTCAAGCGGCTCGCTTAGTAGGATGGGCAGGAATACTGTTTTATCTTGACAAAATGTGTTACACATTGTAGGGGCAATCTTTCACCATTTCTACAAATAAAGAAATGTGCACAAATATAATAACCATATATTCTTATAATAACTACTGTGTATAAAATTAAGAAGATAAATTAGAAAGTTCTTCGTGAGCTTTTGAGCATTGTAAACCTAAAGGATTAAAAGTGAGTTATTAGTGCAAAGAACAAATGCCTGAGAGCCAAGAGCCTATGGTACTGTGTGGTTTGGGCAAACACCTATATCTCTCTGGGCTCTAATTTTCTTGTTTTCAGGTAAAGATTGTGGCTGCCTAAGAGCATTTTCAATCATAACATTTACAACACCAGTGATTCTATCACTTTATGTAATAAAGGTATAAAATGAGGTAAAGAGGATAAGTCAGCAATATTACTATTAAAGAATAGGATTTCTGCATTTTCATATACTTGCTGCCAGGGGTAGAGATAATACAATCAGCCCTACGATGGATTCCATGATTTATGTTTCCTCTCCATCGGCTCTTAGCCTACTTGTTCCCCTTTGATAGAGGCTTATTCTTGTTTCTTTTTTTTTTTTTCCAGAAAGATCCTTATACTTCTTAGCAATGAAAATGACCTAGGGAAATTCTTTAACAAATGAATTTTAGAAATTTTAGGATTATCTTTTTTATAGTTAAGTGTGAGTTCTGGGTCATTTTCTACAATGTCTCTGAGATAGGAATATAGCTTCATCCTTGGCCATTTCTACTATGACCTAGGAGAATATGTACCCCAGTCATCAGGACTATAGATTTTTAGGTCAAGTGAGCCTGCTACTCTCACTTTGTATATTGTAGAGTATGTCTTATATACTTTTATCTTTTCAAACTTGCAGAAATGATAAAAATCATAACTGAGTTTATGCAGAATTAGGAGAGAAAACTTTCTCAACTTTAGAATTGATAGAGAAGTGTGCCAGCACATCAAGGTCTTCAGTGTTGTTAGCTCTCAAGGTAGCATCCTGGTGACAGGCGAGAAAGCCAGAGAGAATGGAAAAGAGGGAGCTGTTTTATATATTTGGAGCAGACAGAAAGCAAAACGCTGGGCCACTTAAAAAAATAAATAATAGTTCAGAATGAAATATGGTCTCAATTTCTTTTTTACTCACAGTCTAAGGAAGGTGAAATATATATCTCATGAAAGTTGCAAAAATGGAAAAGAATGTACAGGTGATTAAACCAAAAAGGTCTTCATAGACTTTAAATCAAAGAACTTTAAATAGATCCAACTATAACGAAATGGTCTTTTCAGGGAGTAAAAGTATGAAGTTGACCTCTTTGCGGGGGTGAACTGAATCAGATACTTGATGGTGAGCTGGAGTTAATCACTTTTAAAGTCCTTGCAAAAATTGGAACCTATTCCTAGATCCATCCTTGTTATTCTGGGGGGCAAAGATCCCAGCTAAAATGGATATTCTTGCTAATTAGCAGTTGAACAAATAAGACGTTTTGATGACATTATCCTAACTAGTACTCAATTATGCTAAATTCTTTCCACTTGAAGAATTCAAGAATATCATTTACTGTGCCAATTATATAATATCCTATAGGATTTTAAAAATGCTCTTTTTGACTTATTATTATTGGGCCACTGTTAATCCATTTAGGTAAACTTAGAATGTATTTTAGCAAGTTTATGCACATTTAGCTATTGCAGTTGTTTGATTTTGTTCTGATTATTTTAATTACCATTGTAATTTGAAATATTACTAAATAGTATTGCAAAGAATTAGTTCTTAGGTATTTTCCTAAATAGAGAAGGTAATATTTATAGAATTATCTTTTTAAAATTTGTATTTATAATGTTAGATATGTTAAAATGCATGTAATATGTATGTAAGCTACGAAGCAAAATAATACAATGAACATGCATGAACCTACCAATAAGCTTAATAATTAGATATTACCATCTTTGTTGAATCTATTTATATCTTTATAATCTCTCTACCTTTTCTGTTTCTATCTACTATCACTACCATCCTACCTCCTCTTGGGGAAAAACACTATTCTAATATTTTTTATCTTCCCCTTACTTTATTTTTGCTTCTAAAAAGATAACAATTAGAATGCATACTATACGTTATATGTAACCTCATATAAAGGTACTAAAAAAAAGAGTAGTAGTCTAAATTATTCAAAAATGGAATACTATATGGTGAAAAAGAGATTGAGTATTTAAAATACCATGCATTGTAAATAATTTCTTTCCATATAAACATCAGGCTCCTGTAAAACAACAACAACAACAACAACAAAAACAAAAACAAAACACACATTAGATTTTAAAAATTTAACTAAGGCCCAAAGTATAATCAGCCAAATTCCAATAATTTCTAAGATAGTTCATTCTATTTATCTGAATATGTTCTATATTCTTCAGCCTTGTGACTATTCTGTATGATCAGTATATGTACTACATTTCAAAATGTTTTCTTCATTTAAAAAAAAATTGAAAAACATCTTAAGAAATAGACATATTAACCAATACTGAGCAATTTATCTAAATTGTGGGGAAGTGTATAATTACTTCCTTAGGGTAAGTAATCTCCAAGTGGGATTATTCTATCATAGGGAATATATGTGCAGTGTTTGGATACATATTACCTAATGACCTTCAGAAAAATGTAAGTAGCCTATCAACATGACATGCGAGCACCTGTTCAGCACTGGGCATTATCATTTATTCTAACCTAAGAACCTGTAAGCAAAGAGAGAACATTTTAAATTTGCATTTGTTTTCACTAGACACCTCGAATATACTTTAATATGTTTACTGACTATTCGTAAGTAATACTGTAGAAATTTCCTGTTTATGCATTTTGTCCATATTTCCATTGTTTTATCCAACTTTCTCTTAGTTTTCCTCTATTTTTGTGTATATATATATGTAAAAATTAATATTTTCTCATGAAATTTTATTCTATATCATAATCCAGTTGTCTAATAACATTTATGAATTGAGCTATTATATCTACATTTATTTAAAAATGACATTTTAATCAAACAATTCCCGTGGGTAGTTCAATCCATATGTATTATTTTCTTATTGTTTATATTTAGAACCAGTTTGCTATCTATTTGGATTAACTATATTGTTTGGATTTTTATAAAAATCGACTACTTTCACAGATATGAGCAACATGTTATATAAGCAACATGGAATATTAAGACAATCATCTAGTTAGTTCAACCCAAAACAAAGCTTTTTAAAAAATATTCACACAATTGAAGGAAAAATTGATTTGAAATCCAGATATTATCACTTACTTATAAAATATATTATTCAAATTTGCAGATCCAGTGTTGAAACTCTTTTCATCATCAATTATGAAAACAAATTACAGTAATAATTATTATATTTGTTCAAGTTTCAGCCATATTAACAATTCCAGTTTTACAAATACCAAATTTAAAAATATATGTTGAAGAGTAGGAAGATGGCGATGATGTTTTTAAAGGCTGACTTTGTCAACAAATATCTTTAGAGAATCCCATATAGCCTTAAAAGTGAATTTTATCAACAGTGTATTTCTGTGCACAGAAGAATGAATCCTGAAAATAATACCTAACCTTTTAAAACAGTTGGCAGGAACAAAATGTACACAGATTTGGAAGGGAGAACGTTATTTCTACTTGTTATAAAATGTTCAGGTTAATAATTGTTTCCTAACTTCAAAAAGATAAAGTGAAATTTAATATATTTAAAATTTTTTTTGTTATAATTTTTGTCATTAAGCATTCGTACTTACTAATTGAAGCAGAAACTAGAGTTAAATCAATTATATGGATAACTCAAGCAAAAAAAATTCTCAATTAAGCTGAGTTGCAATTATCTATCTCTTTTAAAAAATAAAATCATGTTTCTTTGCTTATATATTTATAAAAAATATTAACATCTCTAAATTTTCATTTAACTCTTGTCCATTGAAGCAAGAGATCTGAAGAAACTAAAACTTTTAGCTGACGCAGAACAGAGAAGACAGTCTTAAAAGAAACTACTTCAAAGAAATTAAATAGAGGATGTATTTGAAAGGGTTTGAGGGACAGAGGCTCTCTCTCCTAGGACAATTAGCAGAATTTGGCGGATAAACCGCAAAATGTTGTGCTTAAACACTTTGTCATGCAGTTTGCCTCACAAGAGCATGTTGGTTGCTGTGTATAGGATCAAGTCCACCATAAAATGTGTGAACGGTTAATTCTTAATAACTTAGTTTTAACTTAGGACCAAATGGAATTATCTATAGGGGCCTGAAGGGGCTTCGTTCTCATCTAGTTCTCTCTCCTTTTTTTCCATCTGGTGGGTGTGTCGAGCATTGGAAGGTGGGGAAGGAACCAGGGAAGGTGGTGTGGTGTAGGGAGAGGTCTCTGCCAGTGTCAGGAAGGAAGGGAGTGTGCTTGAGCAGTGAGTGCTCCCAGCTGAGACCTCTACACTGTCTCCCTTTATTTATTAATGGACTGACACAAGGCACATCATAAATTCTGTTGGTTTTAGCTTTGGCATCTAAGTAAAGCTTATTGTAACTGATTTCTAAGATGAAATGATAAATGCCATATCTCATATTATTGGACTCACTCAGTTCTGTGTGAGTCCAATAATAAATAAATTTTATTTTATCTTAGTCCGAAAGATACTATAATAAATGGAAAACACAAAACAATATTACTGTGAGGGATATGAGTTCTTAGAAAATAATTAAGGTTAATGTTAATTAAATCAGTGAAAGAACTCTAAATCAACTTTATCATCCATCCACGATCATTCTGCATTCTGTCTTGATTAGGAAAATTAATATTTGCTTATCGATAATATTGAGGTTTGTATGGTTCTATGAATGGTATTCTCTCCATTTAGTCCCCAGTCCCAAATATAACTTTTAATATAACACAGCAAATATATTATTTTCCAGGTAATAACTGTGTCTCTTCTTATTGATTTATCATATTGACCTGTAGTGTAACAGGCAGTTTTATCTATTTGGTATTGAATTAGATAAAAAAATCACTCAGTTAGCACTGCCCTCACCACTAATGTGTCCTTGCATGTACATATATTCTCCAGCACTCTAGTGTCCTAGAAGTGGGTTTGTCTCCTATTCCATGCATGGAAGAAGGTATTTTGTGACTGAAGATGAAGAAGGAAAGTTAGAACTTGATAATGTTGAGTTATGGGTAGGTAATTAAGGAAACCAGGAGGAAGGAAGGGAGAAGAGAAGAATAAATTATTTGGAAAGCGTTTGGTCTTCCCTTGACCCTTTAAAAAGTAGTGGCAGAGATATTTGTGAAAGTCTGAAGTTGTTCTTTGTGTGTGTGTGTGTGTGTGTGTGTGTGTGGGGGCATGCACACAGTAGTGTGGGGGCGAAGTGCTAACAGAGGTTGTTCTTCTCACCTACTTCTGAGCAGAACCCAACTCAACTGAACATTAAAATGATGATTCGCATGAGGAGTACACCAATATCATTCTCTTGACAAAGGCACCAGCATTTCAGTTGGGGGCAATGCCATGAAACTGTACACAGCTTACAGGGGTTTTGAGCAGGAGTAGAAAAAGAATTTGAAATTAAAAGTGCAGTTCCATGTACATTAGCACCCACAAAATGAAATACTTAGATGTAATTCTAACAAAATATGTACGAGACCTAGATGAAGAAAACTACAAATGTCTGATGAACTGTGTGAGGAAGACTGAAGTTTGTAGTGATGAAAAATATCACTTGTGTCATTTACTTCATACACACAAAACTGTATTAACCATTAAATATTTAATAAACTGAATCTGTGTATCCAGCACTTTTCAGTGTATTATGTTCTTAATAAACTCCATATTATTTTATATAGATAAATGTTCTACTACGGAAGAAGTTTGAAGTCCAGGCACTACTGCAGATCATTATAGAATGTCAAAGAAGTGAGGAATACCATAATATTGGAATACGTAACAAAATCATTTATTTTTACTATTTCTTTAATTTTGGCTACACAAACCGTGTATTTATCACTTTTTCTCATTTTATTAGAAAATTTTTTGCTACTTACAAATATACATTTTCCCTCCCTTATGATTGCCAAAACAATAAAAAACAAACAAAATAGAGAGTTGTGCAGTATATTAAAGTAAGTCTATGCATTTAGATGAGCTAGAATTGTGGAAGGAAATCATCACAATCTGAATCATCAGAAAATGCATTGCTTTGGTTTTGTACTATTTATGCCTAAACTTTGCTTTGTGGCTTGATAAGTAAGAATATTCTCAGAGAAAAAAAGATGCAGCTAGCTGGAATTTATGGTGAGAAGAAAATACAGGCCAATTTGGTCCATGGACATGGCCGTGGATACAGTGCTCTTAGTTATGAGAGCACACTGGGATCTGAGTAGCCAAACTCTCTGTTAAGCATCTCAATTAATAAAAATCACCATGCCACCCTGAACAAGCCCGATCCCGTCTGATCTTGGAAGCTAAGCAGGGTAAGGCCTGGTTAGTACTTGGATGGGAGACCACCTAAGAAGACCAGGTGCTGTAGGCATAAAAAATTTTAAAAAATAAGGATTGTAAGCTGACAAGGTCCTTGCAATTTGTGAGGGCAAACAAGGGCTGCCTTGCCTAAAAAATGAATAAATAAATAAAAATAAATAAAAATCACCAAAAAGTCTAATTTTAAAAAGTGGGCTAAAAGCTTGACTTTCAAGAAGATCAGATAAATCATATAAAATTTTTACAAAAACTCAATAAGTTAAAATATTCTAAAAGTGTCTAAGGGTTAATTTAGAAGTAGTTATTTTAGAAAGCTGAAAGACAAGATAGCCAGATGATTTAGGCAGGCATTCCACTTATATAGAAAGCCAAGTATGTATGGTGACGTGTCTGTAATAGGATGGAACCAGTTATCATTATTGTTATTCCAGCCTCTTTCTCATGTGCAGTCTTTCAAGTTCAATAACAAAATTTGCTTATTCACTTGTAACAGGTCCCAACTGCACTGAAATTGCAATCTAAATTAATATTGGAAAAAGTAGTTTAAGCACTTCAGCATAATTATATCTTAGTCCATTATTTGTTTCATTTCAGAAACTAGCATACCAAAGGAGCCTTTAGTGTGGTCAACTTTTATTTTTACTTATTTACATTTATATTTTTGCCAGTACAATTGTTTTTAATACTTTAAAAGACTTATGAAACTTCTGCTTCCCTCTTTGATGGACTAACAAGGACCAGATGTGCCCTACCTCTTTCCACTTTTTAAAAATTTATTGGGATGGCATCGGTTAATAAAACTATATAAGTTTCAAGTATACATTTCTATAACCCATCATCTGTATATTACACTATGTGTTTATCACCCAGTCAGATCTTCCTCCGTCACCATATGTTTGAGCCCCTTTACCCTTTTCTACCTTCTCCCTCTCGCTCTGGTAACCACTAAACTACTGTCTGGAGGCCAACTTTTATGATTCCTACTGACAAATACATGCTTGGAAATATTTTAATAATGAAACATAACATAAAATAATATGACATCAAGAATATTGAAGATTTGGTCATTTTAAGTATATATTGAGAGTCCTGGGTTGTTGGAGTGGCATTCCAGAGCTGGCTCATGCAAACTGGCAAGAGCTGACTGCACATCTCTTCGAAGGCCTTGTTCAATGGCATTACGTGCATTGCTTGAAATCAACTGTGATGGAAGTATTTATACAATGGAAATCAGCAAACACTAAATTAGGAGACTCTTCATAGTTTACCAGCATACCACTGATTGTATAAAATATTGTTGACTGATAAATCCTACAGTTTTAATTTTTAATGCTGTGAGATCAATGGTTATTAGAATATTTAAATTTTTATTTCCTGTTATTTTCTATTTTGTGATGACTAACAATGAAGCTGAACTTTACTCCCATGCCTTTACATTACTAAGTAGTTCATAATAGCCTTTTCCATGGAATTCATTTGGAAAAATGTTTTATACATAATAGGCATATATATATATACACACACATATTTGCACATTCCATGGGTTTAGACAAATGTATAGTTATGTATCCATCATGGTACTATACAGAGTGTTTTCACTGCTCTAAAAATCCTCCATAATCTGCCTATTCATCTGCCCTACCCTCCTACCCCAGAAACCTCTGATCTTTTACTGTCTTAATAGTTTTACCTTGTTCAGAATGTCATATAATTGGAATCATTTAGGATGTAACCTTTTCACACTGGCTTCTTTTATCTAGCAATATGCATTTAAAGTTCCTCCATGTCTTTTTGTGACTTGAGAGCTCATTTTTCTTAGTGCTGAATAACATTACATTGTCTGGATGTACCACACTTTACTCATTCATCTACTGAAGGACATCTTGGTTGCTTCCAAGTTTGGGCAATTATGAATAAACCTGCTAGAAATATTCATGTACAGGTTTTTGTATGGACATAAGTTTTCACCTCTTTGGAGTAAGTACCAAGGAGGATGGTTGCTGGATTGTATGATGAGTATATTATGTATTGTAAGGAACCAACCACCAAACTGTCTTTTAAAGTGGCTGTTCCGTTTTGCATTCCCACTAGCTCCACATTCTCACTGGGATTTGGTATTGTCAGTGTTTCAGATTTTGGCCCTTCTAATAGGTGTGTGGTGGAATCTCTTTATTGTTTTAATTTGCATTTCCCTGATGACATATGAGATAATGCATGTTTTCATATGCTTAATAAATGATTGCTATTTAAGTTAAATATTAGTATAGCAGGGCACCTATAGGACATAATCTTCATTGAATTTTATGGGAATGTGTATTTTTATAAGATTGTGACAATTGGTTTTTCATCTGAAAAATATATCTCACAGACATTAATCATATTTACAATTGAAGTCCATGAAGTTTTAAATTGTTTAGAGACATGTAATACTTTGCAGATAGTATTCAGAACTCAAGTTTTAGTTTGCAGTTCTGCCAGATATGTTTTTAAAAAAATAGAAAAAGAAAGAAAAAGAAAAGGTGTCAATTATCTACTGTGCTACTGTAGGAAATCTAGCTATTTTAAGCACATCCTTCAGAGAGGAAACTGTCTTCACTTATTTTTTTTCCAAACAGCTTCAAATTGAGAATGCTTCAGTTCATTAAGTACTTTAAAATCCAGTTTAAAAGAGGCCAATCTCATGAGTGACATCTGGGTAACCGAACAATTTGATCAAGATTTTGTTTCCTCCAGATATCTCTTGTTGAGATACATAGTCTGAAACTAATTTTAAATGAATACATAAGATTTTCAGTCATCTCACCCTGCTCTCTTTTGCTAACATATAAGGATTCTCTACTGTATGGTCTCTAGGCAGTATACAATTTCTATTTTTCTTTAACATGTCATTTTAATTTTTATAATTCTTTATTAAAAACCTAAATCTAGTAAATACTTCCAAAAGGAGATATGTATTTGATTTTAATAGTGCTTAAATAAGCTAAATCTAGGAAACACTTCCAAAAAAAGATATATATTTGATTTTAATAGTGCTTAATGTGTCTTAAATAAATGATGGAATTTAGCATTTTCTTTAATAAAAGAACAATAAATGTTCTCCTTAAATAAATAATGAAAATTTTATTTTTGTAATCATAGATCCAAATTCATAAAATGTTAGACAGCATTATGAAAGTTTTAGATAAACTTCAGATAAGCTTCAGATTGCAGAGTTAAACTTCTCTCTTCATGTTTTCCTATTTTAAACCAATCAAAACTATGGGGCTGAAAAATCAAAAGAGAAACTACATCTTTGATGACACTAGAAGACACCTTTGTTTCTCAACCATGATATGAATTAAGAGCCTATCAAAGGCAATAAAAATGAGACAAAAATGGGAAAGGACAGTAAGGGAGACTGTTTCTCGTGTTATTATTTCTTTTCATCTTTAGTCAGCTGAAGTGTATCATTGGACACACACTACAAAATAATTTTGGTGCCTTTGTCCAATGATATTAATTAATGAAAAAAACAAATGTTAAATAAAGCTCAATTTATTTTAGATACTATATCAAAGTTAGAGACACATGCTCACTGTTCTTTCCAGTTTAATTTTTTAAAAAATAATTGAAGACCAATGTATAATTAGAATATTTCCCTAAAATGGGCAACAGTAGGCTCCACCTACTTCATTTAAAATGCACATGTTTTATTTTTAATGAATTTTTATTCAACTTTAAACAATGCTTGCCGTGATTTTATTGTTAAGAATATGACATTTTCCCAACTTCAGCCACATAGAATTTCCCCTTTTCTTTTAAATTTATTTAAAGAAATTCTTGTGGCATTATTCTGTGTTGTTGATTTCATTTGCTATATGAAAAAATTAATCTTCAAGATAATACTTAAGTTGACTGGAAAAAAAGCAATGGATTTGAAGGATACATACTATATTAGCAACTAACTTATTCAGTGAACCTCTTATCTTGGACTCATGTTCTATTGAACTGACCAGAAGAGACTAATAGCAAGAGTCTAAAAGACAAGTTTAAGACTAAAGAGCCAGAATTCAATCAGTTTCTTGTAGTGCTGAAAAAAACTTGGAACTCAAGATCTCTATCAGTTAATAAATGTTCCATTGGATCCCAAGCGTCTCAAGATGGCAAATTTCTATTTACTTTTAGGTAGGCAAAGGCAGGCTTTTAGAGGTAGGATCCTTGATCCGGGTATTTTTCACTTGTGAGTTCAAGCTCTGTATTTTGTTTATGGCCAATTAAAAATGTCAAAAAATTATTAAGCTTTGATTCAGTTTAGTCTCTCCTTTTGTCAAGATTTTTAGAAATTTTTTTTTTTAAGGAGAAATTTCTTAGCATATGTATTTTCTACTTTTTAAAATAAGCTTAAAAGATATTCCCTTGAATTTATATCTTTTTTAACTTCCATTTGCTCTGAATACTCAGCTCATTAACTTTCTCTTGTCTTTGTTGACATCCATCATGTTTGCTTCACTAAGCAAATACATAAATAAAATTCATAATTCAGCATGATAATTAAAACCTAATTTATTATGGTCCAGCGTTGTTCAAATTTTAATTTATATTGACTTCATAAAGCTAAGAAGACAGATAACTATTCAAAGAGAAAAAAGTTTTTGTTATGAAATGTAAGCAGAGTGTTTTTTCCTAATTTATTCAGAAAGATGAACTCATTGATTAAGTGAAGATGTAAAGAGACTATTGAATCTAATAGAATACAATTTAGGGAAAAAAATACTAGTTGCAAATAAAGCAGATACATTTTGTGAATCTGAAAACTTTTTGAGAGCAGGACTGTATGTTATTCATTTCTATATCAACAGACCCTAACACAGTGACTGATCCTTACTAAACTGTCATTAAGTGTATTATGTTTATTATTTTATTGAATAAAACCATTTGTGCAACCAAAATAACAAATCCATCTCTGAGCTGGACCTGCAGTCTGTGACTTACTACTGCTCATCACCTGTCTGCACTGAGGCAACAAGCTCAGTTCTTGAGGTTTTTATTTTCTTGTCTGAGATACTCTACTCATCTTTCATATCTTACAATAAATTTACTTCAAAAAAAATCTCATAACTATACAGACAAGTAGTTTCATAAGACCTTTAACTTTTAATCTGGTATTTTACATTTGTTTCTCCTTACTCTTCCAATACATGGATTAAAAAAAAAATGCAAAAGAGTCAACCCATTCATTGTTTTCACTCTGTATAATTTCTACAAAGTATAACCTTCCACTTAATCAGTAAGGCATAAACTCTACCCATATACAGAAACATGTCTCCATAAACTCTTCAATATGGTGACAGAGTAAAGAACATAAAACAATTCCACTGACCAGAAACAATGAGAACTATGAAAGATTTTTTTTCCCTCCCATTACCTACAAGGGCCTGTCAGAAGTGATTTATGTTTTTATTTAAAAATCTTTTTTTTTTATCATTTGTTATTTTTTAGCCAGCCCATGAATCTTTAAGAGGAATATATGAAAACTAAACTTTAGCTCAATGGTGAACATGAATGATACATCAACAGTTTTGCTTCCTACACGAAGGAAGAAATTCATGAGCATGGTGACATCAGAACTAATGAAGGCTATTTGTAGTCTTTTCTCAGCTGTGCAATGAACTCTTAGAAAAGTTTATAACTGACACAAAGAAAAAAATAATACCAGTATTCTGATTTTTTTTTTTGTCTAATGAATCGAATGTCACTGGTATGATTGAACTTATTGTAACCAGTAGCAATGAGTCTAGTCTGCATGTATAATAAGTCCCTATAGATAGGTAGATATTTATCTAAGTATCTAAGGTTCTTAGCTTAAGTTATATTTCTAGATTTTTTTCAGTTATCTTCTTTATATTTTCATGTCTTGTTCAGAGATACTAATAAAACATTTATTTGTAGTTACCTCTGTTTGACACTTCTTTGTATTTTTCTGATATTATCCAGCACCATCTTTGTGTAATAAATTACTTCTTTATTTTGTCATAACCCACATTCAGAGGATCTTCATTCCTCAGCAAACTTCAGCTCAGTGCTGCACAGCTATTCTGCTATGTCTTCCACAAATAAGTGTGGACATGATTTTTGGTAACTGAATTTTCTCTTTTAGATCATCAGCCACAATATATTGTGATTCATTAAATTAATTTACTATCACTTTTCTGCTCTTTTTAGATGCTTCATTATGTGGCCTATAAAATGTGGATGACGGACCATAACATAGTAGACAGAACAGTAGTCATTTCATATACCTATAATAAGCTTCATAAATTTTTCAAAAAAGCTTAATTGAATAGGATAGAATAATACCAACCATATTATGAAGGCCACAGAAATGTCATATTTTCCTTTCATGCTTGTTTTGTCCTACCTTGCTATTTGAAAATAATACTAACTTTCTTTCTTTTAATCTGAGTTTACCAAAATTAAGGCTCACTACCAACAACAGTTGTATACTTGCCATATATTTGTGTTGAATATCATGATGATAGATAAGGCATTTTGTAAATCTAGAGATGGTAGTTTTGGCAGAAGCATTGCATGCAGAAAAGGCCAATCTGTATCCAGTAAGGACAAAACACTGCCCCTTCTACAATAGAAGTAGTCCAGTATATTTAACCTATCACCAGGTAGCTGATTGATCATCCTAGAAAATGGTATCATATCAGGGGCTCAGTGTTGGTCTCTGCTGCTGGCAGAATGAACAGTTAGTGGTTGCAAGAGCCAGATGAGCCTTGGTGAATTTAAATTTATGTTGCTGAACCCATACATAACCTCCATCCCTGCCACCGTGTCCACTTTGTTCAAGAGCCCGTTGGGCAGTGAGAAGGGGTGCTGCGGGGAGAGGCTGACTGGTACCCACAGAACAGATCATTCTATCTATTTGATTATTAAAATCCTCTGCTGAGATATTTGTGTCTGCTCTGAGACATAAATACCTTCATGTCTTTTGCCCTTTGAGAGAAGAATATCTGCATACATTTTTCTCAAATTTCTTTGTCACTAATTTTCCAATCATGTTTCTTCTAAGTCCCTGACCATCCAAACAGAACATTGGCTACATTTTTTGACCAGTAATATTATAGTGATAGAGCTTGCTTTATTGCCAATTGGACAGAGGAAATACTTTTGGAAGAATTGTTATCAAAATAAAGCCTAAGATCAAGCAGTTAGTGATGACGAAAAATGAGAAATGCTATGACTCATCTAGAATGTTTTTTGAAGTATCTTTTTCTGTGTCTACTCTCTTGGTTAGTCTTGTGAAGTCTGAATTATTATTTAGAGAACTAAATATAGTATGATTTATTATTTTTATAAATTGTTAGAAACCATTTTGTTGGTTCCTGATTACATTCTTCAAGAAAATAAATAAATAATGCAAGTATTTAGAATGCTTCCATATGAAGACTTTTAAAAAATCTTAAATTGATTTATATCCTGCAGACCCAAATATCTTTCTCTCAGTGCTTCTCATATTTTCTACATATTGGATTTGTATTGTTTAAAATTCTCTGTGAAACAGTGTGCTATGTTAAGTCTTGTCTCTCACCCTAAGGGCTTTCTAATATGTGTGCTTGTAGTGATTATTACTTCTCAAGTGCTAACACAACACTGGTAACCTTTCTTCTCTAATTGCCTAATGTTTGTATTGCCAAAGAGAACATCGATCGATAAATGCTGATTGATGGAGAATATGGCCATTTGATTTTTTAAGAGCTTTGTTGTGGGAAAAGCAACATCGCTATTCTGCAAGCCGCCCTGGATTTCTTATTACTGTTAGCTGCTTCTTTATCCCTAACCTTAACATTTTACTAGGATTTGCTACTTATGCCTGGTGATGCCTTGCAGGAAACAGTCAAGATATGTAAACAAGATTTGTCAGTTTTTCTCTCCAGTTCAACTCAGAGGTGAAAGAATAGGGGGATGAGGAGAGGGGGACGGGGAGATAGATGGGGTAAAGGAGTCAAATAATATGGTGAGAGAAAGAAATCTATGGGCAGTGATCACACAATGCAATAGGTATATATATGCACACACATATATGTGTGTGTGTGTGTATGTATGCCTTGCTGTTGAATCGTACACCTAAAACAGTGGATTTCATTAACCCATGTCACCATAATAAATAAATAAATACACAAATAAATAAATAAATAAATAAATACACAAATAAATAAATAAATAAATAATTTAAAAAAGAAATAAAATTTTCTTCTAGGATTGTAGTCAAATTTTTGTTTTTGCTGAGACAGCTGGTCCTGCAGTGATTAACCCTCAAACATGCTGTCAGAATAGTGTGTTTGCTCATTAGCATGATAAAAGAGAACATTTATATGGGAGTAAGGTCCTATTTGAGCGATGCTCGCTAATAGAGTTTAGAAACTTAACATTGGGTAACCAGTTCTTTAGGGAATGTGTTCCCTTGGCATCAGTGTGTACCGTAGAAACTAGTACTTTTAAGTCCACACTTAATGTCATAGATAGGTTCCGCAACTTTAAGTGAAACTGTGTGTAGTAAAACCAATTTTTCTGTAAGCCAGTGAATATAAACACGAGTTAAGTTCCTACAGCATCTCATCAATGTTAAAACAAAAACAGTGAATGAAACATTATTCAAGGGCCCATCATACTTCTGGATGTAACATTTTTGGCATTACTAGTAAGGTCGACTTTTCCCACTGCTGTTATAATCGATATTTGATGACAAAACCAAGCCAGAATGCATAAGTCCCAAGGCCTCAAGAATTGTGCCAGGACAGAACACAGAAAGGGAAGTAGACCTTAGGAGAGGGACAGACTAACTTTTATTACCAGAAGAGGACACCACTACTTTACTGTGGGGATAGACTGCAACACATTTTTTGTAGCCTGGAGTGTTTAGGACAAATCTGATGTTACATATGATTTTTAATTTGATCAAGTTTTTAGTGACTTGAATTTTTTTTTATTGTTGCTTTTTTCCTTCTTAACTATAGTTGCTAAGTGTGAATATAATTAATATCCTTCATTGTCATAGTCCTTGGCAGGCTGTTGAAAGTTAATGCTGTAAAGGTTTATTTTGGTGTAGTTTAGATTTTTTGTTTTTTTGTTTTTCCCCTTCAGTCTGTGCCAGACATGGTATTCTGGCTATTAAAAGTACAATTTCTGTTTTTTACTTCCCTTAACAACTTTATAGTAAAATAAGATGTAAGTTTTTTGGTGATGGATTTTGGTTTTTCTTTTCTTTTTTTTTTCTTTTAGTTTTTTGTTTGCTTTATTCACATTCATTACTTTCTCAAAAACTGTTTTAGGGAAACCTATCAATTTTCTCTCATGATAGTGTAGACATTTCATTTTTTTATAAGCCCCTTCACTCCATACATAGGAATAGATGAGATATACAAAGGTAAAACCAAAATGACATAGCTGGGTTCAGAAATTTCTTTGGAGCAGAGCCAAAACACAGGTGCAAAATGTTAATTTGTCCTGAAGCTGTGTGAGATTTCTGGCTTCAAGGTGTAGAAGTTGGCTAGGGAGTCTCGATCTTATGTAAGAAGGTGATCAAAAGTACTTTACATAAAATCAATTCAAGACTCACTGGTTAAAACCAGTTTTTATAATCTTGAGCTTTGTTTTGGGGAGTCATTTTGGCTATTTATCATAATGTTGAAATAGATTCTCATATACAGAAAAGTTCTTTTTCAAGCCAAAGCAAAAAAAAAAAAATGAAAATATATAACTTTTGTACTTCTTATATTCAGAAATGACTATGTCCATTATTTTTTGTTTTTATTAGTACATTTTGGTACTTGGAAGTCCAGATTCCAAGAATTTAACTGGGGTTTATTTAAGTTGCAATTTTTTTTTATGCTGTTGATTATCCTGCTTTTTGTAAAAGTTCTATTTTTTATTATCCTTCCTAATACATTTAAAAAATTTTCTTCTATGATTATAATATCATCTACAAATATCTGTTCTATTTAAATTTTTTGCTGTCATTAGTCCATTGACATAACACTTTAACCTGTCTAATGAAAGTATATGAGGCCCTTTTCGTGCAAATATGAATTCATCTTGTTGGTCTTCAGCCATGAATTGCAAGGAACACGATATACAAATAAAATAACGACATGTATTTCTCTGCAGTAATGAAATTTCACAAATTACTTGTCCTATATCTCATATAGATCTTGCTAATTTTGCTATTTTTTTTTTCATTTCTAAGGTCTGTGGCAAATCTCCATTTCATGGAAGCTTTTTATTAACAAGCTAAAATTTTGAATTATGTTGTAGTATGGCGAGTTTATGTCTTCTTCTAAAACATCCTGCATTATTTTACTATTTGCTTAAATCCTTTGCTACTTTATATTGGAGGATATTTACATTTTCAGCTAGATTGGAGAGAGTTACAGGTTCCCATTTGGCCTATCCTATTTTCATGGACCTGTTAGATTTTATTTTCTCCCATGTATTTTGAAAATCAACCTTAATAATATTCATTGCTTTATACACTTATTTGTTAGAGTAGCTATTATTTTGCATTGTCTTATAGGCCATCCCACAAGCCGAATCCATCATTTCACACTCCATTTAACTATATTCCTATCATTTCCTAACGTTTTAAACATATTGTCTGTGGACATCCCATCTATTGCCTCTTTGGGGATGACTCTTTTTAACAGTGCTTTCTAAGTAGCTTTTCTGTCCAACTTATTATAAATAATGCCTGGTTTAGTATACTTATTTTGTTCATTTTTCTTTTGTTTCTTAAGCTTGGCTTTAAAAGCATAGTTTTTATCCTATGGCATCATTCCCACATATGCATTAAGCCTTCAATGTTTTCAGCAGCAGTTATGCTACATAGAGCTGCTTTGTTTTTTCTTCTGTTAGTTGTATGGATTTCATTTGTATTTTCTTAATTTATGCTTATTCAAAACACATATAAATGTGAATATCCATTTAGTCTTTGTTCATATGTTCATTTAATTATGCTTAGTCTAGTTACGAATCTGATGATTTCTGATATACATTTTCCAAAGTCTGGGTGCTGTAGATTACTTGAGAAACTGGCTTTACTTCAAATACCCATATGAAAAAAGGATTTAGAAACTTTCTCATTCACAGACATAGACTTTAATCTTTGATCTACTATTTCAGCTTTACTTATGGTGCTGCTAAAAAGATGAGGTCTATTGCTTTCTGATATAGATTTAGGAGTCATGGAGTCTCTGGCCATCCTGGCTCTTGACAGAGATATTTTTCTAAGTGTTCTAATTCTGTCTTCTTATATGTCCTAGTTCCTATTACTTCTTTGAACTTCTTTTTGCTTAGTATTTTTTTTTAAATAATTGATCTAGTAGACCCAGGACCCCATAGTGCATCATCTGGCACACAGCTTACTTTTAATATCTAAGAAATCAAACTCAAATTCATAAGCAAAAACAAAATTTTATTGTTTTAAGACCCTGAGTATTAGGAAAGTCTGTTATACATTATAATTGTAGCAATAATTGGTTTTACACCCATATTATATCCCTATAAGCACATTTTAGACACTATGTATATGAATATTTAAAATATTTAATATTAAAAGTAAGTTTGCATTTTATTAACTTTTTAATTTATCTGATCTAGATTGGATTAACAGGATGATTCGCAGGGGACAATATATACTTAAACTGTTTATTTTAAATAAGATAGAGAAATTGAAGAAATTTTAAATAAATTTCACAACTTTTATTTAAAAATGTTATTCTAAACTGAAGTAAGTGATCCTATATTTTCAAAATTTATCTTTAATTCTTAATCAATGGCCAATTTTAATATTTTTATCTTCTCATGTTTAAATACATTTAAATTATATTTTGATAAAAGAAATGAATTATAGATATATAGATTTCCTATATCTAGATCTACTTTAAATGCAAAATTAAATATTTATATAAATATCTAAGTTGTTAAATAATAGCTTTTCTTAGATATACAATACTATAAATTTTACCTACTTCAAAAAAATCTTATTAAATTATGAAACATGTTATAACAATCTGTATAAACTGTTTTTTAAGCTTTCTACCTTTATTGTTGCTCTGGTGATTGAAAAATATTCGGAATTTTTTTCTCATGTAAGAGTGTTAATATAACATAAGTACCCAAGACAATGGACACCTAAGCAAATCAGTGTATGATTTACATCTTTAAAAACATAGAACCAAATTGATTTCTGGTTTTGTAGAAATACCAAAATCAGATCTCTATACATGTTTTTCCTTCCAAAACCACTGCATCTCACTGTGTAGTGGTGGTTGTTTTTAATTGGCTTCCACATTACTAAATAACACAGACAATATTCTCTAATTTATTATATTAGATTTTACATAATTCAACATTTTTTATTCCATTACTAAACCCATTGATTAATTTAGCTGCCTTTTATTTTTATAAAAATACTTTCTTGGAGAAGGAAGTATAAACTCCTTACTACTCCACAATGTTTCTCTGTTATTACAACAGTGCCATCCAAACATAATACAACACAAAATTTAAATTTTAAACCACATTTTTTGTCAATATAGTCCATAGTTATACATCCTTTAGTTGTGTTTTTAGTAAATGAACCTGAAAAAAAGCAAGTCTTACTTATATAGCCATCTTATTCAAATGGCACATATATAAAAAAAATTACTATTTATTTCCAAGAAAAGATGTTTTTGTTATTCCTGTTTATGATGCCTGCATTTCTTATACTATCTAGTAAAATCTAAAATATGGTCTACTGACTAGGGCACTACATGAACTGCTACTGAGCCACCACAGGAAAAGTATAAAAATCCAGAGTAAGCATTTAGAAACTTCTAGAACCACAAAGCATGCAATTAACATACTTATCTTACTCAACAAACATAAGTTATGAAGTAGTCCACGTATTATACAATTTGCAGATGAGTTACATACTTTTCCCTGGCAGTAAGTAGAAAAACATTATAACATGTGATATTTCAGTTACGAGTCAGCTGTAATCTAAAGGTATATAAATATATGAGAAAATTTCTACCAATAATTTTAAATTTTAATCAAGTCTGTTGTTTTATAATTTATCATCATACTTGAACAAATGTATGTTTATTTTTAATCCTAAATTAATGATGATAAATTAAATTACATTGGAATTTTGTATTAAGATGCAACTGTTCTGAGTGTCTTGTGCACATTTCTTTCTTTGTGCAACTCCTTGTAATACAATACCCTGTCTATAAACTCCAGCCACCTCAGCAATATCAAACTTTAATTTTTATCTTCTCTGCTCAGAGAGACTGCTTGCTTTGTTTGGGCTCATGTCC
The DNA here is from genome assembly GCF_902729225.1 of Pteropus medius. NCBI lineage: Eukaryota > Metazoa > Chordata > Mammalia > Chiroptera > Pteropodidae > Pteropus > Pteropus medius. The sequence continues at coordinate 21,905,874 of NW_024346667.1, read as the reverse complement.
ATATACTGAAGTCTAAAAATCTTCCAGGAAAAAAGTCAGGGCTATCACTTTTTCCCACATTTCCAAATATTATCGTCCTGCATTTTGTTGTCTAAAATCTATAAAAAGAGAGTATTTCTAGTAATACACACACATTAAACATATATTTTATGTATTTTATCCAACTACAGCTTGCATATGATAATTTTTAAATTATTATTATTATTATTACTAGTTAATGAAATCCAGTAAGTTTCAGGTATACAATTTAATAGGTCATTATGACATTACTAGAAAGGAAATTGATACCTCTGCTTATATAAGCAATGTAATGACTTTCTTCTTATTTGATTTAAACCATCTAATTATGATGGTTAGTAGTTTTACAAGATTTCTTATTTTCTATTGCATGAAGAACATTGTGTAACAGTATAAAAATGCAAATCCTCATGGATTAACTTTTTGCTAACTCTACATCTGTATAATGATTAATCTGTCTGAACCAAGTCCTCTGCTCTTTAAACTGCATAAAAATTCAATTATATAACTTCTATTTCAATTTTATCTACATTGTATAAAATATATGTGATTTTTTATCACATATATTTAAATATATATCATACTGAGGTATTTTTAACATGAATGTTAATTGTGGATAAAGAATGACAGCAGCTAACATCGTCCAGAATTAAATATTATAGGAGTGGAAATTAACATATAATAGGAAAAAAATTATATTTAAAAGTAATCTTATATGAAAATTACATTGATTTGGAGTAAGAAGCACTCTATACTTGTATTTGCAAAAGGAGATCTTAATCTGTTTTTGTTTAATTTATACCTGCTCATTTAGCACTGCATTTAATGCCATTTAAAAATATGGAATTGTTAAAAATTTAATGTCTGACAAGAAAGACTATAAGTAATAAAAGTTTTTTCTCTATCAAGAGAAAAAATTCACAATATTACAAGGAGAATAAAATTAGACAAACATTAGAATTTTGTGTTACCTTAGGAGAGAGAGAAATATGAGGTCAAAATTGTAATTGCATGTCTGACAATACACCTAGAAATTTATTAAACATGCAGTTTAATAATATATGATGCTGTGATTAGTCTGAAAGATTTGATATTAAGTCATTTATTTGAATCATTTAATTTGAATGTGTGATGATTAATGGCAGTAGAGAAATGTTTATCTGAGGTGTATATTACTTTAGGTCATTCTAACACAGTTTGATGAGATCTTTTTGTTAACTAATAATTTATATCTATTAAATCAATTCTGAAAGTCTTTTTAAGTCCAAATAAATTGTAATTACTTGAACATCAATACAGAATCTACATCAGACAAATGGTGTATCAAGATATACTTGCTATTGTCTGTGTGCATACAAAAAGAAAATAAGACGTTTATTACCTTGATTTTTAATTAAGGTAAATTTTAATGTAGACATTTAATTGTATTCTAACTGAAGATAAATAAATTTCCTGTGGCTGGGAAATGTACATCATTTGTTGTATAAAACACCTCAGCACCTATGATTTAGGGCTTAAGACTCTTTTGAAGAAACTATCTAGACTGTTGACATTGTTTTTAACATAATTTTCAGTGACCTATAATCAATCTAGACCAAGAACACTAAAATTAAATTTTTTAACAGAAAGGATATAGTATAAAGCACTGTGGAACCCGATGGAGGCTCAAAATTTTGTAGAATACTGAAACTGAACATGAAGTTTTGGTTAAATCAATAAGATTTCTTGAAAGTCTTCTAAGAAGCAATTAGATATCCATATTTAGACTCTGGCTAAGTGAAGTATTTCTTCTTATCAGGCAGAAAACTGGAGAGAAAGGAAAGCACAGTAGGTCATGCAAGAAGTGGGGGAACTAAGTGAGAGTTTACATAAACCATGTTGACCCCACTCAGCTTCTAGAAGTGGGTAAATCATTTTTGAATATGGAAGTCTTCCTTGAAGATCTGACCAGCTGTAGTAAGCCCATGGTTGCCCAGTTGTACTCCTCTGTTTAGATTGCTAATAAATGTCTTCAGTATCTCATTCATAAATATGAGCAGAGTACCAATGATCACTAGATATTTGAGAAAAACTTCTCTTATGAAAGAGATCAAAATAAAGAAACATTAAAAAGCAACTTGCGGAAACAGATTACAAAGGGTGAAGGAAACTTATCAAAACAAAACAAAACAAAACAAAACTGTCTCTAATTGGGCAGGTGGCGGGGAGAGAGAACATTTAACTACAGAAAAATGTGATTAAGAAGTATGCTTTTAGTATTATTGCATGGCTGATTTTTCCTAAGCAGAACAATCTTGTTGTTAGGATTTGAATTCAAATCTAATAGATCTTTTCCATCTTTGTTTTTTACAGAAGACTTGTTTCTACCTTGTGTCACTTTGTTATAATTCCACAATCTGTTCTCATTCCTGTTGAATGACATATGGCATTGAATTGTGTTACTGAATCTATTAGTCTATGGCAAAACCTAGTAGACAGGAGATAAAACAGAATAACAAGAAGAGGAAAAAGGGAATTCAGATGCAAGAGTGATGTATTTCAGCTTAAGCTAGAGGGGAAGTGTCCTTTAATATTTACATTTGCCTCAGTTCTTAGAAAGTATCCTCAACTACTTGAAATGAATTCTAAGACTATCACTATAGGGAAAACTATTTGAAGTCTTCATGGGGAAAATGGCACATTATAGTCACTATAAATATCTGTATAAGGAAGGAATAGAAATAAAAAGGGGCGAGTCAGAAAGGGGAAAGGAAGGAAGAAAGGGAAGGAAGAAAAGAAGAAGGGAAGGAAGGAAGGAAGGAAGGAAGGGAGGGAGGGAGGGAGGGAGGAAGAAAGGAAATATACTTTTCATAATGAAATTTTATTTTCTTTTTTACTGATTTTGTTCTTGCATCCCAATCACAGAACTACCAAGAGAAAATGCTAGATTGATTCCAGATTTCTAAGCTTCTGACTCCAAAGTGTTCAAAATATATAAATAATTAAATCAGTGTTCTAGTTCACAGTCATATAGCACAATGGTTGAACCAGCTTTGTGCAACCTTACTTTTCTCCTATTTATTTCCCCTGTAAGGTCACTACGTTGTTGGATTTTTAATTTTTTTGAATACCTTAATTTTCCTGAGCAGTTTTAAGTTTATAGCAAAATTAACGGAATGCTGCAGAGATTTCTCATATAGTCTCTGCCCTCACACATGCAAAGCCTTATGCATTATCAGCATCCTCCACCAGAGTGGTACATTTGTTAGAAATGATGAACCTAAGTTGACATATCATAATTAGGTTGTTTTTTAACGTTAATAAAAATATAAATTAGCTAAATCAGGGAGACTGGAATCCAGCAGAATATGATTCAGAAATCTAAATGTCTTACAAAAATGTGTAAACCGCACTATCCTCAAATCTCTACTATATGTTTTTTGTTCAAGTCCTGAAAGCTAGCTGATTTTGAAAGATTAAAAGCATTTGACAAAATTCAATACCCAATCATGATAAAAATTCTCAACAAACTAAGAATAGAGAACTTCCTCAATTTGGTAAAAAACATCTACAAAAATCTACAGCTCTACTTAATGGCATGAAATTAGGCACCTTATTCTTAAAATGAGAAACAGAGCAAGGATATCTTCTTTCACCATTCTAATTCAGTAACATACTGGAAGTCTTAGATAAAGCAATAAAAGAAGAAAAAGGAATAAGGGTACATGAACTGGAAGGAAGAAATAAAATTGTTTTTGTTCAAAGATTATATGATTGTCTATATAGAAAATTCCAAAGAAAATCCCCAAAACAACACACACACACACACACACACACACACACACACACACACACACCCCACCACACACCCCGGAGTAACAGAAAGAATAGCAGATATCCTGAAACGATACCTGTACTCATATGCTCATTGCGGCATTTTTCACAATAGCCAAGGTATGGAAAAAACCTAAGTGTCTGTCAAAGGATGAATGGATCAAGAAAACGTGATTATATTATCGGAATTTGGTGTGCTTGGCTTCTTTAGAACTAGGAACACAAGTGACCCAGTCCAGGGAGATAGATATTCATCTGTTCAATGAGAGTAGAGAGCTAAAATTGAATTTGAAAATATAATTAGCATTATATTATTATATTTTGAGGCTTAACGAAATAATATGATAGTTTATACTACAATGTAAAAGCAAAATTTAAAAAATCCATTTGACTTACCAAAAGTTCTATTTTCCTGATTCTCTTCCCAAATATTTTTACTTCCCCATTCGTGCCACCCACCAGATGATTTTTTGCTGAGAGAACTTTACATTTTTAACTTCAAAACTATGTTGTGTCTTGAATTATATTCCATCTACATCAAACATCCTCATGGGACATTTGATCGCACCCCTCCAGTCACTTACTGTGATTTATATGTATTCATTGTTCATCAGTATTTCCTCTTCACTTCATCTCTCTCATCTTGAAGTATCTTCTGAATTATTTATTATAATTCTTACTTGAGTATTTTCTTCTGTAGAAGCTATATATAAACACACACACACACACACACACACACACAAAAAGGTTTGAGTAGAAAAAATTCTTGAGGTATAAGTGATTACTCCTACATTTCTTTGGATATCACCATGGATTGAGGAAACACAGGGGGAATATCATGTTTAGAATGAAAAATAGTGAATTTAGTTTGGGACATTGTTTAATTCGGTGGTTCTCAACTGAGGGTGATTTTTGTTCCCTCAGGAGATATTTGACAATGTCCGGAAACATTTTTGGTTGTAAAAACTGAGGGATGTGCTACTGGCATCTAGTGTGTAGAGGCCAGGTATACTGCTAAATTTCTAGAAAGCACAAGACAGCCTCCTACAGGAAAGAATTACCCAAAATGTCAGTAGTGCTGAGATTTGAGAACCTCGTTTAATTTGAGATAATATTCAATTGGAAATGGGAAAAATACTTGTCAATGCAATAAAGAAATATTTCTGTCAACATGCAATCACGATTTCCTTTATACCTGATATTTGTTTGTGGTAAAATAATTTGATTTGAGTCTTCATGAGATAGCCAAAACAGAAAGTATTTGGATGCAAGACATTCACTTCATATGGTTGCTTTTGGGAATCAGGTTTTTATGTCGATTTCTGCAGGTTTTCTCTAGTGAAAACCTACTGTGTCCTTCCTGTCAAATGTTCTCTGCCTGGAGGATTTCTGTGCATGGGTGATTGTTTTCTTTTACATACTTCAATGAACAGTTCCTTCAAGACTGTTGTCCTCATTTCTTTTCTCACTCACTGTTTGTTGCCATTCAAAAGCTATAGCATTTCTCAAAAAGATATCCCTGAGATAGAGGTGCACCATCCAAAGGCTGCCTGATCCAGGGCAACAAACTTTTTCCTAGCATTTTAGCAAAAGCTCTTTATTAGGGGGTAGGGAAAAACCCAAGGAAAGATCAGAAGAAACTGGAGCCATATTTTATGCAAATTAGTCTCAGAAAATGCTCTTGCAATAACCCTTGATATATTTAGAAGTGTTCTTGTTTTGATTTGATTCACTCAATTAAATTTTCATCATTGAATTTTCATCAAATTCATTCAAACTGAATCAATTTGTGCTTTAGGAAATAAGCAAAGATTTGATCAAAGATTTCTGGCCAGAGATGTCCATGACGTGCATACACACACATGCACACAATACAACCCAAATATTTAACAATAAATAAGAGAGTGGAAGAATTCTGCAACCATTTTATAATTTGTGTCTATATGTTTTTAAATTAGCTTTTATGGAAGTATAATATACATATACAAAGGTGGTTAAATTATAAGTATACTCCTTTGTGAATTACTACAAAATACATTTCTGTAACCATGACTTTAAAAAAAAGAAACATGGACCATTATTTTTAACATAAAAATTTATGATCTTTATATGCCATGTAAAATTTATACTGCAAATTTTGTTTTTTTTAATTTTTTAAATTCTTTTTTCCTGTAGTCTTGATTTTGCTAATCAAATTACTGTTCTTTTTTTTTTCCTGTCTCCCATGTAAATGTGGGATTTTTTCTATTCCTGTAATTCCGTTAGTGGTTACCTTGCTTTTCTGTACATTATCACTAAATGCATATATACCAAACAAGCATCTTTGCCTTTGTGTTAATAATGTATTCCAAGTACCTGGCACATAGTAGACACTCAATAAACGCTTATAGAACTAATGAGTAAATCAGTATTATTATATAAACGCAAAATATCAACTCTTTTGCCTCATCAGAAAGTTCTGTTATCCTGATTCCCTTCTGGAATGCTCTCACTTTTCCATTTTTGCTGTCCACCAGATAATACTTTTCCTGAGGTGACTTTGTACTTTTACTTTCAATTACTATTTATCCTTGCATTATGTTACATCTATATGTGAAGCATCTTCATGTAACATCTTGTTACAACCTTCCAGTCACTATGATGCTCCATATATTCATTGTTCACCAGCATTTTCTCTGTTTCATCTCTATCATCTTAAAGAATCTTAACTTATGATAATCATTATTTAGATATTTCATTCTGTGGATGTTATAGAATATAAATCCCCTTACAAATGAATTCATATTTCCTTCATTCTGGATGATTAATGATATCTTGGCTGGGCATAGCATCTTTGGGAGGCAGCCCTGACCTTTTAGTAGTTTAGCCTGTAATTCTCTCCCACTGTATTCTAGCTTCCAGTGTTGCCAATGAGAAGCCTGATGCCAAACTCAGTTTCCTTTTTAACTGGCTTCCTTTGTCTGAAAGCTTATAGCAGTAACTTTTAAATCATAGACTTCATGAATTTATCAGGAAAAACATCAATCCTGCTTCAGATTAAGTTTTTCTTATCTTCAGTTTTTAATTTTTCTCCTTTAATTTTTCTATTCTTTTCTTTTGAATTCTTATGGATCTATTTTATAAATCTTTATCATTTCCCTCATGAATTTCATTTATTTGCATTTTTGCTCTGCTTCTGACATTTCTTCTATTTTATTTTTCAGGTTACCTCTTTTTTTAGATCTTAACTGTGAAACTCTAGTACTTTAAATAATATCTAAAATTTTGATATTCAAAATTCATAAAAAATTTTATTTCACAATAGTCTTGGTTGCTATAATCAAATCTGTTAAAATAGTTTATTCACTTTATTGTCAAGTTATAGCCTGCCTTCTCCAGCAGATCCAAATCACTAGCAACTGAGTTTCACTTGTTTCTCTAGTTGGTGAGTGATTCTAGCTGAACTGCTATTTTTCTTTACCTTTTTATAATGTCAAATTCAGATTTATGTTGGGCTTTATTAAAAAAACCAGCAAGTCTGAGATTAGTATCTAATCTGGTAATGATCCTCCCAGTTCAACCCTGATCCAAATAAAACTTGTCTATCAGCCTGAGGAGTAGGGAAGATCCAGGCACAGGTTCAAGTTCTCAGCAGCTACTGTGAGCCCGAGACCAGAGATCCTCCAGGGAACACTGAGACAGGCTGGAGCTACCCTCTTTCCTCTGGGGGTCCCTGGAAATTAGAGTATCAAGCTATCTATAGAGTCTGTACAAATTTCACTGTTGCTGCTAAACTCTTCACCGCTGACCTCCAAGCTTCCATTGGGCCCAGAAAGGGGTGAGACCAGTGCCTTATTTCTCTGTCAAGACACTGGTAGCACTGGAAGCTTTTCCCAAATCTCACGGTTCTGATTGGCTGCCCCAGAAACTGTTCCACTATTTGAAGATGAGGTTCCGGTGGTGGTGGTAGGACTGGACTTGGACGAGGAAAACAACAAATCCACATTCAAGCAAATCCTTTTCCAAACTTCTTTGTCGGCATTAAAGCGATCATTTATAACTTTATTATCAGAAAAAAAATAGAATGAGATTTTGTTATTGTTGCCGTAATGGTAATATTACAGGAAAAATTTATGCCATATAAGGGGAAGTTTTCAGGATTTGGCTTAGTATGGTTAGCATTATTTCTTTAAATTATTCTAATAAATTCAAATGGAATTCTTATGCTTCACATTGATTATTATTATGCCTCATAAACAGAATAGAAATAAAATGTACTAATTGTTCTATGTTCTTACTAAAATAAGAATCCTAATTTCACTATGAATAAAAACAAAATAATGGAAAAAAAATCCTTTGAGTCGCTACATATGCCAGAGTAACAGTTCTACAGCATTCTAAATACAAAGTGATGGTTGAATAGCAGATACCAGCATTTGCCTCCTATTATTAGTTTTATTATGTGTGACCGACACATTTTGAAAATAGAGGTGACCCTCCCGTTTAAACTGTGCAGTAGAATTCAGTGATATCTTCATAAAGTAAAGGACCTGAAAGTGAATCTAGCACAAACCTTAAAATGCTTCCAGTTTTCACTATTGGAAGGATAATATTAACACTTGTTAAAGACCAAAGACTAATGTAGAAAGAGGGGAAAGAAAAAAAAAACCAATAACATGTCCAGGACATGACTGCGTTTACACTTCATAATTAAACCTAACCTTTGATTTATAAATACAGTGTAGTTTATATTTTTAGTAAGAATACTGGATTAAGAGTTGAATAAAGCAATAAATGATCATTTTAACACTTAATTATGTTTTCAAAATATAATAATTAGTATTATCTTATAGTAATATTGCTTGTAATCTGATTGTAAAATAAAAGTATAGATAATCATTTAAAATTTTATTATTAGCCCACATGATAAAATTTTAATAATAAAATTTTATTATAGCCCAGCTCCAGTAGAGCTGCAATGCTTTAGTGCACACATGCACACAACATATCAGTGACTTTATATAAAATTACACGTAGATAACACCATAAGTAACAGCCCTCCACCCCCCCAATAAAACACATGGATTATTAACCCCCATGCCCTAGCTTGTATTTGTCAGTCAGTAATATAGGGAAATGCTCTTCAAACTTTAATGTAAACACAATCACCCAGGATCTTGTTAAAATACAGATTCTTATCCTAACAAACTTCCAGGTGATGTTGATGCTCTGTTTTCAGGGACTAGTATTTTCAAAATAGAGGAATTTTTGATCTCACTAAATATTAAATATGTCTGAACTCAGTGCTCGTGAATGTAAAACCTGTAGTGTAGGCATATACAATGTGTAACTGGCAATCTTTATGTATAAACACTGTATGTATTTGCATTTAGAAAGAAGTATTCTGGAACAAATAATTAATCGAAGTCATTTTAACCTTCTTTTTTGTATTGCAGTTTATAAGTAGAAAGAGCAGAACACTAATTTAAAAACCAAAGTAAAGAATGATTGAAAGAAATGTCAATTTTGAGTTGATTATTTTTCTAACATTTTTATATAGAGTCCTTTCTGCTAACAAACGCTCAAAATAAAATGTAATGTCAACTGCAAATTAGAGACAATTGCACTACGGAAAATGCTTAGACAGTTCTTGTCAACTCTGATTTTTACATTAATACTGCTGTATAAAAGGGTGAATAGTCCTTGATTTTTCTGCTTCTTTATCAATGCTGTGGTGTGATTTCCCTACTTGTGATGTAGAATGGAAGTCTGCACAAATCCATCTTTGATGATTGTTTGAGTGATAAACACCAGCCTCATCATTTCCTAACTGTGGCTATGTGCTTAAGCTGCAGGAATTTTGTTTCTTCTCATCAGAGTCACGCAATTTCAACTACATAATTCTTTGAAAATCTTGTAAAGAGAAGCCTGCACTTTCTTATTCCCTGCAAAGTTGTATTAGGATAGTCATTAGGCATTGGCATTTAAGTGAGAGACCCAGATGATGAATATGAACTGTAGGTGTGACATTTCAAACCCCACTTGGCTTAGATGTGTGGTGGGGAGCTGAAGGTTTTACTTCTGAGCAGTCTAAAATGGTTCTCCGCAATGCACTGTTCTTGGAGCTTTGTCTTTCCTATCCACCTAATAAAATGTGATTTGGTTTATAGTAAAGATATATTTAAATGACTTTTTAGTCCCCGTAGATACAAAGAAAGCCGTTTTTGAGGCCAGGAATGACCATTTAACTACCTAAATGGCCTGCCACCCTCTGTTTATTTTGCTTCCTCCCTGAGGACGAGGTCTTGTATGTATTGTCTTACTTTTTTTTTTTTTGCTGTATATAAGTAAGTGAAAGACTTCCAATTGCTTACATTTTGTTCCTTCTCCATACCATAGATGTTGTCATTTGTAGTATGTTTAAGTATGCAAATAAATGTGTTAATTAAAATGGAAATATGGACAAGAAAAGACTTTTTGTTTTAGTAATAGTTTAAGTAATTTAGTAAGCTGTGTTGGCAAGTCTATATCCTAATGTATAACTATATTGTTAGATGATAGATAATTTATTATTTGAGCAAAAATAGCAGAAGCAACATTTTCGATCCCATTATTAAAGTGATAAAAAAAAACTAATGTAAAAATATTTATAACTAAAATAAGAGATACCAAATCTACCCAAATCCACAAAATAAAATATGAAGTCTCTACCATATGGTAAGCAGTGTGGTAAGCACTACCAAAACAGAAATATATGTGTTATCTAAAACTCTCTGAATTGTTTAGGTGCAGAATTATCTAGTAAATTGCCCAATGTAAGTTGTTTATAAAGATATTTATTTTTATTTCTATGTGAAGTAATTTTCTTATCCTGTGGCAAAAAAAAATAAGGCAACAGAAATGCTACAAATCTGCTATGAGAAGGGTTAGGGAGGTTGGTCCAAGTATATAAATGAGACTAAATGTTCCAACTCGCCATAATATATATCAATATTTTGGAAAGAACAGTCTAAAAACTCTGGATAATTTTATTTGCATTCTTTCCTTCTCAAATTTTAAAAATCCATTTTCTTCTTCCACTAGTAGAAAAATTGCTCTTGCTGTGAACATTCTCATATAGTCAAACAGTTCACTCTTCCTACGTTAATTGTCTGTGGCATCCAGTCTTATTTCCTAGTCTACACAGTAAAACTCTTCTTTGGGTTTTCTGGTTCTACTGCAGTCTTTTGGATTAAGCCTTTCATTTCCCCTTTGGCTTCTCATACTTTGCACTATCTTGAAAAAAAAAAAAAAGAATTTCTCTGAGTTCTTCTCTTGGTTCTAGGCTTTAGGTACAATATACCAAGGAGAAGAATGAGATCCCTGAGAAGCAGAAAGTTATTGGGTTCAGACTTGGAAGAATTTTGTTTTTTTCTTAAATCTACAGCTCTACCAGCATCTCCTCACCTAGCAGATAATCCATTTTCAAATTAAAAAATAATAATAATTGAAGCCATTAGACTCTTAGCATGTAAGCATGCAAATTTACCAATGTCCTTAGAAATTTTCTCTCTACCTCTCCCATTAAAAAAAAAACAAGGCCAACTGCTTGCCATGCTTAAGACATCTCCTAGGCTGCTGAACGTTAGTTAAAACAAGAAAACAAAACCAAAAAACACAAAACAACATCAGCGACAGAACTCCATTAAGAAGTAGATGGCTACTACTGTGTACCATAAATTAGCATACAGCTGCTTCAATGTGGCCCTAAAAACACAGCAACTCTTTACTATTCCAAAAGAGCAAGTTCTATCTTCTTTTCTTTTCACAGTGACCCTTTCATAACTTATATTCTCAGGAGCCAGATTGCATGAATCTATATCATTATGTTCTCTGACTCCAAGACCAAAAATTATGGAATATGATACCAGGACATAAGTCAGAGTTGTAGCTGGAAGTAGAGGTACAACCACAAAAAGATTATTCTTTTACTTTTAAGATGAGTATATTTAGACACATTTCAAAACTGATAGAAAAGGGAAGATTTTTTTTTTAATGTTATATTCTAGGCCTTGTTTTCACTATCTGATCATGGTGACAAATTAAGAAATACTTCTCCGAGTTGTACTAAAAGTTAAATACAATATTTATTTCTTGCCTGACTATAGTAAATACAATGTTTGAAATACAGTGTTTAAAAACTAATAATTAAATGTTTAATTTTTAAACTACTACATATTCATTTTCCCATAACTATTTAAAAAATGACATCTACATTGACTGTATCAATGCGATTACTTTTGTAGTTCCCCATGCACTCTCCGACTCCCCTGAAACAGGCAGGAGAGATTCCTGGGCGTTTTTCATTGCACTGCTGAGCTTGACTTTCTATTGACGGGGCAATTAAAAAATCTACTGGAGCTGAAGTTAACTTGTGGTTTTTTTTGTCCATTCAAATTGCAAATTTATTTCTGTCTGGTGAAACCAATAATTCCAGAGAGTAGCGTTTATGGCTCTATCAGACATTAATCAGTTTTGTGTCTAACCCAGGACTCTTAACGTTTCTTTGTTAAATTGTCTGCATATGCTTCTGAAATATTCTTCGGACCATCCATGCCATTTTTCTTGTAATTAATGAGTTGAATCAACTTTTGACAAGAATTTATTGCATCAGTCATGATTTTACCTTTTTGAAAACTATACTTGAATTCACTGCAATCTAGCACTTACCAATATTCATAAATGACAGCAGTTTTTTGTTGGGAGTTATGTAAGTCAAAGGACAATGAAGAAGCAGTCATAAAGTAACTTAATTTTAAAAATAAAATTCATTATCCATTAAAGATTCCCTTAAAAAAAGAAGGCAAAATATTTTTTAGACAAATGTTGAGAAAACAAACAAACAAACAAACCCAACATTGTCAGTACACCTGTACTATAAAATATGGTAAAAAAGAAAATTTCAGGAAGAATAAATAATTGAAAACTCAATTAATGCAAGTGATGGCAGGGAAGGAGGCAAAACAAAAAGTAGATTAAACAAATAGAAAGCAACCAGTAAAATGATAATTTTGAACTCATCTATATCAATAATGATAATAAATGTAATTAGTTTAAACTCAAAATAAAAACCAAGCATTGTCATAAGTAATTTTTTAGAAGACCCACCTATCTAGAATAGAAGAAGACCCATGCTATCTAGAATAAAACCTCATCCTAATTTTATATAATTCAGATGGGATAAAAGTAAATGACTGGAAAACATCTCATTATAATACATTGGAGTTTCTTAAGTATGAGATTCCTTGCCTGTAACAGAAACTACTGTGTGTTCAGATATTGTATGGCACCATGGCAATTGATGCTCAGGAAACTAGAGCAAATACTGATATTATGGTAACTACTATTGCAATGAGCAATACATTGTCCTTTGTTTCTGACCCTAGAGTCTCATGTGTTTTTCCAGAAACTATGAAACACTGGCAGACTAACTTGTTAGCTTGCAAGAAGTGTAAAAATAGGATAAACATAGGGGAAATTTTCAAACTTTTCATAATACCTGACAGGATTCACTTCTAGTTGTCACATGACTGACGATTTGGGACTGGTTTTAGTGTGAGGGCTCAGTTTCTCCCTAGGTGGGCCTTTTCATAACCTGGTGACTGGCTTCCCTCAGAGAGAATGATCCAGGAGAGACAGAATGCCAATTAGAAACTAACCTTTTTATTACCTAACCTCAGAAGTCAAATAGCATAATTCTACAGCATTTCTACTTATTAAAAGTGAATGAATTCAACCCACACTGAAGTGGAGAGGAATTAAACATCCTCTTTTGAAGGAAGAAGTACCAGATAAGTCCAAAGAATTTCTGGACATATTTAAAAACCATCATGTAGTATGATTCCATTTATATGAAGTTCTAGAGAAGGCAAATCTATGACAGAAAACTGATCAGTGGTTGCCAGTAGCCAGGGATGGAAAATAAGGATTGCCTGCTAAAACATACAAGGGAACTTTGTGAAAGACTGGAAATAGCTTGATTCTTATGTTCGTTACACAAATATTAAAACTATGCACTTATAACTGATAAGTTTTACTGTATATAAATTATACCACTATAAATGTAATAAAAAATTTTAAAAATGTATGGGATTCATACAATATTGGTTATTATAAATGTGAGATGTAATATCTTAAAGGAAATAGAGAGTTCTGAGGAAGAATGCATAATCTGGGAATGTGACAGGACAAGTAATTGCTTCAATGACATTAGAGAAACGAATAATTTCCAATACAAGGTTGTGTCTATCACATTTTTCTGGCCCAATTTCTCTAAATTAGAGGACTGAAATAAGAGGCAGTAGCAATGATGTTTGTTTTTCATCACCATCTCTTCTGTGGGATGACGAGGCTACAATGAACCTAGCTTCAATGCCAGCATCTTTGGCAATAATGGAAAACATTCCTTTGAAAAGTCAGGCAGTGCTCTTGCAGAATGGGCAATAGATGTTGTCAGAAAGCAATACTGTCACCTGCCTGGCACTAGTTAGAGTGTCATTGTTAACAGACAGTGGCAGCATGAGAATGTCATCACAGCAAGTCAGAGCAAGAGCGCGAGGAATGCTGCAAAGCAGCCAGAGCTTGTCCTTGGTGCACAAAAGAGACCTTCCTAGCACCTAGAACTATTTCAAGAGGGTTTTTAGAGGGATCTAGATTTGTCAGTAATTTTTTCAAGGTAAATTGAGAGAAATGGGACACAATTTTCATCTGACTGATATGAACTTGAAAATCTTAATGGCCGATAGACTAAAGCTGAGAGAGGATAAGGACACTGCAAAAAGATTAGCGTATTCTTGAGAAGAAACCCTTTATCTATTACAGAAAAGGGCCTCTGACTTTACTGAATGATCTCTTCCCACCAGAAGATGGCCTGAGTTTCTGCTATCCTGTGTAACAGAAATAATCCAGTGCATCAGGGTTCACTGTGAACACTAAATTATCTAGCACGGATAAGGAATTAGAGCATATGTTTCAAAAAACACTTGAAGGAGTTATCACAAATTAAATAAAAATTATCTACTTTAAAGAAATTTAATTAAAATAGCCCAAGAGGTTTCAAACTATTAACTCTATAATAAGCACCTAAAACTGTTAAAATGAAATTTACTGGGCCTGAGAACAGATATTCTGATTCTGTGGATTTTAGGAGGAGTCCAGGAATCTAAATTTAAACAAACACCCTGAGTGATTCTAAAGCAAGGGGACCTGAAAACACTTGTGTTTTGAGAAACACTAAAAAGAGTAATATTAATACTTAGTAGAGCAAAATCTCAGAACATTCTGAAGCAACTCATGGTTCACATTACATTATACATTAAAAGGGCCATGCCACCCAAAGTTTAACCCTTGAGGGGTTTTGAGCTAATTTTTAGAGCACACTTGCAAAAAAATCTAGTACTAGAGACATTTATATTAATATTTTTCAACCTCATGGGATCATTTTATATGAAAATATTTTTTTTAGTATCTTCTTGGATCACTGTCACATGTTTTTAAAAAATCTTGGATATTCGTATTTTCTTACATAAATTTTTCTTAATTCCTTACTCTTGTTCTACAGCATAATCTAGAATGTTTTAACTTATTTAGAATCTTTTCTAGAAAGCAATTAAATCGACACTCTTTTGTCTGAATCTGATACCAATCTAAGCAGTCTAATATTCACACAGATTTAATTACTACTAAATCAATGTTATGTTTGAAATCTAATTATACTACAAGAATTAGGGCTCTGATGAAGAAAAGATCTGGTGAATTAAGAATTTAGCTAGCCTGTATTAAAACTGGCAGACTCTTAGTTCCTGACTACCTTGATAAAATGCAGGTTATTAAAAACTGTCTTAAGGACAATTAATTGAGATAACAATAGTCATTACAGTTGTACTTAAGTATACATAAGACCATATATTTTTTTTCTAAAAGGTTCATAATTGACAGTCAGACTTTCTTTCACTTTACCTCCAGCTATGATGTATGCCCAGAGAGGAAACTGGTCTCTTTTATTTCTTAAGTTATCAGAAAATAAAATCTTATAACTGCCATTGTCATAAGTGCCAATGTTGTATTATAAAACTAAATACTTTCTATTACTTTTCACTTCCTTGTTTGTGATCTTTGGGGAAACAGAACAGATGTTCAATTCTGTCTACATAATGAGTCTTCCTATATTTGAAACAGACCATTATTACCATTTAATTGTGTAATGTTAGCAATTGTACCCATACTGCACAGGAAAATACAATCTTACAGTCCTGAAATTTAACAACAAATAAAAATCAGTTATGTGTTTTGAATAGAAATAAGGTTTTTAGGGATCTATTTTGAGCAGTAGATTATTGGCAGTTATATAAGATTTGAAGCTGAGAAACAGCACGCTAAAGGCACAAACAATATTAATACCTCATTATTTCTACCAACGTTGAGTATTAAAGATACAATGGCTATTATTAAAATTATTGTCATTATTTTAGTTTAGGCAAGTAAGAAAACTAAGTAATGAACTATCCACGTATACCTAAGACAGGTTTAAAACTAGAAATTCCTTATTTGAATTTTAGTTCAGATCAGTTTGGGTACTTCTATTAGCATTCTCTGTTTCTTTTTGAAAAAGTTAAAATGGCATTTTGGTTATTCAGTGAAGTAGTTTCACATTGTGCAATAGCCTCTTTCTAAACACATTTGTCAAGTTCCATAAGTTTTTTGATGAGCTATTATGACAGTAGAAAGATAAGTGTCCTACACTTCTGCAACAGTATTCAACAGAATAATATAAGCATATGTTTAGCCCTAATCAGATACAATTTTCATCCTTATCCACTATGACTTTGCCTTTTCTGCTACCCTCTATCTGACTGGTTTTTTAAAATATTTTTCTTTTGAAAAATATATTCTCCCCGCTGGTAGGATAGGAGATTTGTAATAAGTCCAAACATGTGCTAACTCATCTACCTCACACAGACCTTGAAATAGCACTAATAGTCAGCCATAAGCAGCTTTTCCATGCTGATTTATGTAAGAATTATAGCTTTAAATTTTTTTCATGGCTTTGTTTCCTTTGGATACAATTCTTGTCTCAGACAGTATGTGTCATATGTGTGCGTGGTGTATAAACGTAGATGTAGATATACATAGAATGCTGTGTTTGATATTTTTGAGTTATAGCAGTTCCAGTTAAGATCTTTGCTCTAAAGATCCATTTATTTTACAAATATTCTCTGAGCATCTTCATATATCAAGCCTTATGATATATACTGAGGACATAAAGACACAATCGCTTATTGTTTCCCAAAGGCGAGAGTAACAGTTATCAAGTAACTATAGAAATAAATATGTTTTAAAATTGTTGAAATGTGCTAAATAGAAATTGAGGGAGTTGTATGAGAGAGAACTAGAGGGGAACTTAAATTGAGAGACTTCTTTGAGGAGTAACATTTAAGCTGACACCTAAGGGATATAATGCAGTTGACTTGTAGATAAAAGAGTGTTTCAGACAGTGGATACAGCCCACTTAAAGTCCCTGAAGAGCATGACACATTACAGAACAGTCAAGTACTCTGGGCCTGAAAGACTGCATTGGGGGAGGGGATGACTGGTTGGTTTTACAAAAGATGATGCTTAAAAGAAGGCTTAACAGTCTGGTGATGGCCAGAGGGGAGGTGGGTTGGGGGCTGAGAGAAACGAATGAAGGGCTAAAGAAGTATTAATTAGTAGGTGATACTTGGTCACTGGGAATGCAGTCAACAGTAATGTAATAGCTGTGTATAGAACCAAAGGGAAGATAGAGTATTCTGGTCGGGGTAGAGGTGGGGGGAGGATGTTTCATAAACTATATAAATGTCTAACTAATGTAGTGTATACTTGAACAAATAATTAAATAAAATAAAATACTAAAAAAAAAAAAGGTAGAAGAAGAAGAAGAAGAAGAAAGCTTGTGAGACCCCGCAGGGCTTTGCAGGATGCAATTAGGATTTGAGATTTTATTTAAACGCAATGGAAAGGAATAAAAGAGTTTACAGCAGGAGGACAGAATGATCTATGTTTTTAGAAAATATGACTATAATGTAGTGATTGATTAAAGTGAATGAGTGGAGTCAAAGTCAAGAAATAACTCTTTATAGACGTATGAAATAGGAGACACATAGACTTGACAATTAAAAATAATTTGCTAGAGATAATTTTGATTTTGGTGTTAGATATTACCTCTGGTTCTCTTCAGTTTGGAAGAGGTTTCTAATTAGCTAAAGTCAAAATAAACTAATAATGTTCATACCTGCAGGTGGAACAGAGGGAAAGTTGTTCACAGGTATACACTTCATGTCAAGCTGGGAAGAGGCTACATAGTGATCATTTGTGGAAAGAAATTTGGTTAGATATGTTTATTGTCCAATATTTATCTTGTCTCTCATATTCTTCTGGAAATAAATATTGAAAGGAGATATTGAAGACTCCCTGATGAGACTCACATTTGAAATTAAAATTGTCAATCCACTAAAGATACAAATACCCACAAGCATTTGATACTTAAAAAAAATTGCATCATTTTATTGGTTTTTAAAATATGAGGAGATATTTTTGGTGCTATAAATTACCTTCACAGGTATTTCCCCATGAATATGTTTGTCACAATTAGTTTAAAGATTTTTCTTTCTATTTTAATAGTTTATCTTTCCTTTGCTTTTATTGCCAACTCCGTTTAAAAAATAACCTAACCTCATCAGTTAACATCATGAAAGCAAGTTTCTTCCCCATTACTACTTGTAAAATTATTATCAAAGATCAGTAATCACCTCCTAACTGCCAAATAAAATAGCTTTTTCTATGTTCATAAACCACTTCATCTCTTTACAACATCTCTCTACATCTCTTATACATATTCAACTTTCTAACCATCTCTTTATTCTATTTTTTTCCTGTATAAATACCTTAAGTCTCAGCACTGATCAAAGTAGCTTTCTCATATTGCCCTGTCTGTACTATGATTTTTTCTCTTTATTTTGATGGCTTCCTCATTTACATTTACTATTAGATTTGCCAGCCTGCTGTCCACACACCAAAATGTGTCCAATTCAGGATCCAGTATTTTCCTTTATTTTCTTCTTATTATTTCAGCTAAAGGCCACACCATCCTCCTCCTAGTATCACAGATTCCTTCATCTTAAAACCCAACTTTCAATAAGCTGCCATAAGTGAAAAATTCTTTATGAACTACCTGAGTTTTCTCTTCTTCACTGCCACTTCCACTACCTTAATGGATTCCCTAATTGATTGCCCTTGCCCACAATCTTTCTTTTCAATTTTATTATTTACATAGCTTTCATATTTATTTTCCCCAATTATTGGTGACTTGATAGCACCCCTTTCCTCAAAAACCTGCTTAAAAAAATGCATCCTAAATCCGTCATATGAACATCAAAGCAGTTGTGATCCAATGACTTCTCCAACTTCTACCAATATGCTTTGCACACATTGTGTTCATCACCAAGGGCACTTGCCATTTTTAGAACGTACTACTGTAACCTCCCTGGTTCCTTTCTTAGGTTGGGTGCCTTATAAACTGAGCCAGAAACCTTCCTGTGAAAATGATTTATTGAAGGATCTTCTCAGGAGAATGGAAATGCTATATAATATTGAATATTTTGTCCTCTCAAATGTTCATTTATTGAAACCAAATCTCTCGTGTGATGGTATTAGGAGGTGGGACCTTCAAAGTGATTAGATCCTGAGGGTGGATCCTGAATGAGATTTGTGCCCTTAAGGAAGAGATTCCAGAGAGCTCCCTCCCTCTTTCCCCCTTCTACCCTGTGAGGAGACAGTGAGAAGACAACCATCTATGAACCCAGAAGGTGTGGGCTCTCCTCAGACACGGAATCTGCCCAAGCCTTGATTTTGGACTTCCCAGCTTCTGGACTGCGAGAAATAAATTTCAGTTGTTTGTAAGCTATCCAGCCATTAGCATTTTTAGTATAGAAGCCTGAATGGACTGAGACAATGAGTAAGAGTGATAATAAAAATGCATGACTTCTTCTTTGTCTTTAAAGAGCATATTGTTTTTATCAGCATTTATCACTTATTTTCTTCTGTCTCCCTTTGTAATGAGTTACTTATATGTAGTGAAGTACTTGGCAACAAAGAGATTTTTTTTCTTGTCATTTTTTATACTATCAGCTCTATAGCACAGTCAAAATTTTTTTAAAAAATTCTTGAAATGTATTGTCAGTAAAAGTGAATATTTTACAGGAAATCTTAAGGGTAGTAATTTTATTTTCTGGAAAAAAGCCATTATATATTTTATATTTCAATGCTATATTTATGGTTATGGATTTAAGTTCCCTTCTATTTCATGTCAGCCCTTTAAAAATCATCATTATTTTTTGTCACTGAAATGCTATTTGGTGCTGTTCCAAGATTAATTATATTAGCCATTTTTTTTTCTATAGTGAAACTAAAAGCTATTAGATATAAAATTCATAGAACTGAAAGGAGCCTGAGGAGGTCACCTTAGCTCAGGTCTTAAATGGAATCGAAATCTATTCTCAAATCACTCACAAAAGTAGCTGTCCACTTGTTCCATTTATTTTTCTAAAGAACAAGGCACTGTTCCAATATTTCACAATCTTTACAGTCTTTTTTTCTACTCATAGAGAAATAGAGTACACCTCTCTGACACAGCCTAAGTTCCTATTGGCCTGCTTTTATAACTGAAAGCAAACATATATCTTCATATATCTTTCTCAGCTGGCTTAATTTTGTTTTATCTACATTAACGTTCTTTTCCTCTTCATTTAAGAAAAAGCCATTTAAAGTGAATTGTTTAACTCATTTTAATGAACTTTTAATTTTGACATAATTGTTGCTTCTCATACAGGGGTAACAAATAATACCTTTTTATTAGTTTTCCCTCATGATATCTTGAAAATTATAGTACAATATCACAACCAGAATGTTGACATTGGCCCAATCATGACACAGAAATTTTCCATTACTACAAGGATCCCTCATGTGTCCCACTTCCCTCCTTCCTCACCCTTTCCTTAACTCTCTGCAACCACTAACAAGAATACTATATAAATAAAATCATATAATATATAACTTGTGGATTACCCTTTTTTTACTCATCTTAGTTCCTTTGTGATTTATCCAGGTTTTTGCAGGTACCAGTAATTTGTTTTTGTTTTTTTTTTCTTTTTTCTTTTTTATGTTGAATAGCATTCCATGGTATGGATGTACCACAGTTTGCTTAAGCATTCAACCAATGAAGGACATTTAGGTTGATTATAGCTTTGGGTTATTACAAATAGTTGCTATAGCCATGCATGTGTAGGTTTTTGTGTGAACATGAATCTTCATTTTTCAGGGTAAAAAGCTAGGAGTGCAATTGCTGGGTCACATGGTAGTTGCATGTTTAGTTTTTTAAGACACTGTCAAGCATTAACCTTGTATATCAGTTTGTGAAGAATTGACATTTTTACTATGTTAACTCTTACAATCTGTGGACATCATACTTCTCTCCATTTATTTAGATCTTGTTAATATTTTTTCCTTCAACATTATACAGTTCCCAGTATACAAATTCTATATATTTTTTATTTACATCTAATTATTTCATTTTTTGAGCAATTGTAAGTGATATTATACTTTTATTTTCTGTTTCCACATGTTTATTGTTAGTATGTAAAAATGCAATTGATTTTTGTGTGTTGATTTTTTATCCTGCATCCTTGCTCAACTCATTTGTAAGTTTTATTAGGGTTTTCTTCTTTTTCGTTTTTGTTCATTCCTTGAGATTTTCTGCATAGGCAACTACACCATATGCAAATAAGGACAATTTTATTTCTTCTTTTCTAATTTGTATACCTTATTTTTCCTTTTCTTGTTATATTGGATAGAACGCCTAAAACTATTTTGAAGAGTGGTTAGAGTAGACATCTTTGTCTTGTTCTCAATATTAAAGACAAAGCATTTTATCTTTCACCACAAGTATAGTATTAATTATAGTTTGTTTTTTGTAAATGCTCTTTATGAAGTTGAGGAAGTTCCCATTTACCAGCCAGATTACCAACACACCAATGAGTCTTTTCCAGAAGCTGGAAAAATTATTGAATTGTCTAAGCCTATGTTTGAGAAGAAAAATTATATAATTTTGGTGTGTGGATCAAAGGAAGCTAGAATAGACAGCTAAAACATTAAATATCAGAAATAGGATTTAAAAAAAAAATTAAGAGACTTTTCTATAAGTGTAGATACATATATGACACAATGATTATTGTAAACACATATGGATTAAATATATTTTTAGGTAAGGATTGTCTTCATCTTATTTTAAAGGTAATGAAAAGTCTTCCTTATTTCCTGAGTACTAATTCTGGTAATAGATTTGATTCCAGACAAGAAGAACTTTCCTATCTCTGCAACATGAAATAAAAATAAAATCTACCATATTACTCTCTTGAGATAATAAATATTTCCTTTGAATTGACTAAACAGGCTCTACAAAGATAGAAAGAGAATGACAGCACTAATTATCTATGTCTCAAGTTATCAAAGACTGGAATTAGCAAAAGTCAGTAATAATTAAAATACCAGGAAATTAGGTGCGTAATAAATATTTGTGCATTAACTAAATGAATAATTATAATCTTAAGTATTATTTTATGAGAGCAAAGCCACCTGATTCACACAGGAATTAAGATGTTTTCATAAGATGGTAGATCAGTGAAAGTAGAACAAAACTGATGATGATAGGACAAATAATTCTATTGTTATATATTTTTTTCAGTTAATAGTGCACCAAATACAGTGAATATGCCCCAATAAGATTGAACAGTCAAGTCAGCAGAAAAGAGATTATGTAAGCAATTCTTTGTTCAGTTACCTGTTAACTGTGGCCACAGCTGTCTGAGCCAGCTGTCCCATGGAAGCCCGATTCTCAGTGCATCCGTGGGTGGTAGAAGAACACAAAGACTAGGAAGGGACTCAATATGACAGTGGAAATGATCTGACTGTGGTCAGTCTGCCACCTCTGCGAGTGCTGAGGGAAAACACTAACTGTGCCTCCTAGGAATGCCAGAGTCTCCTTCTCACCCTGTTGATTTTATAATCCTTCCCTTGTTGCTGCTCATCATCTTGACTTCCTGAGTATAGCTGTGTTTACAAACCTTATTTTCTTTTTAATAATTCATTATGCTCCTTCCCTCACTTTTAAAATCCTGTTTCCTTAGTTGCTAGTATCTAGGGATATTATAAGTGGGTATTTATCATACTTTTTAGGTTTCTTGAATCTTCGGTGTTTGTGATCAGTAGTCTTATTAAATTTTCACAAAAACTGATTAAAAGTGAACTTTATAGTTGATGTTCAAATTAATCAAGATGGAGAAACAGGGATCAGATTTACCTTCCTGCCTTGAAAGACCAAAAAACTGGAGGAAACGTAAGAAATTATTTCTCATGACAGTTGACATCAGGGAACGATGGATAGTTACTTCTGAAAGAGGAAAAACAAATGAGGTGATCTCTAATTACTGACTGTAGAAAGTTCCCAGAACATAGTGAAGATAGGAATCCACATAGATTTTGGACTCTCTGATTTAAGGATATAGAGTTGAAAGTCCAGGGTTACCATGGTGGTTAGAATTCACAGAAGAGAGAACTGGAGGCCAGAGAGCTGCGTAGAGAGAGAACTCCAAATATCCACAGTGGAACTTCTTTGAGTGTTCATTTGAGTACTTGTCAGCACACATATGTAAGCAAACTACTCAAAGCCAAAACAAACCACCAAAATAGAAAAAGTAATGCCTGGAGATCAGAGGGCCAGGAATAGTGCCTGTTCCCAGTCGCCTAAGTGGAATACCTCATAATTCATAAAAAAGTCTGTATTCATTGATTAGAAAAAAAATTAACACCAGACTTAATAGTGCTCTTGTCTTGCCTAACAGAGCCGGAGACCAAGGCCCAAAATGATCACATCAATTCCAGGTAACTTAATTGTGTTGGAGAACACAGCTCAAACATATTTAAACAAATATGCAACATCCAAGAAGGTAAAATTCACAATGTCTGATATTCGATTAAACATTACCAGGCATGATGCAAAGAAGAAAATACAATCCATAAGGAGGAAAAATGCCAACCAATTAAAACTGAGCCGGAAGTGACACAGATCATAGAATTAATAAGCAAGAACATTGAGAAATGTTATTATAATTGTTTTCTGTGTACTCAAGAAGCCATAGGGAAGACTAAACATGTTAAGTAGAGGCATAGAAGAGATTTTTTAAAGAGGACTTAAACTTCTTTAGGTGAAATCTCTAATGTCTTGGATGAAAAATACACTGGTTGGGATTAATCCCACATTAGACATTGCAGAAGAAAATATAAGTGAATTGAAAACATAGAAAAAAACACTATTCAAATGAAGCACAGAAAAAATTAACCTGAAAAAAAAATTAGTGAACTTTTAAAAAATTTATAGTGGCCGAAATATGTGTAATTGGAGTCTTGGGGGCGGGGGGTGACAGAAAAAAAAAAATTACAATTAATGGTCATTTTTTTTTTTCAAAATTTGATGAAAACTATAAACTGATAGAGCTAAATAGGTCAATGAACTCAACACAAAAACATAGGTATACCAAAGCTTATGAATTGCTTAAAATAAATGATAAAGAGGAAAAAAATTAAAGCGGTGAAAGACATATTGCATATAGAACAAAGATCAAGGTAACATATTTCTGGTCTGAATAATATAAATTATAAGACAGATTGGAGCTTTACCTTTAGTGTACCAAATATATATACCGAGAATTTCAAACTCAGAAAAAATATATTTCTAAAAGGAAGTTAAAATAAAGATGTTTCAGGCATAAAAAAGCTGAAATAATTCATTACCAGCAGAGCTGGTATATATTAAAAGAAGTATATATTAAAAGAAGTACTGTTAAGAGAAGAAAAATAAGATGAAAATATGTATCCAAAAAAGCAAAGAACACAGAATACGGTAACTACATGGGCAAATATAAAGACTTTTTTCCTTATTCAAATATCTTTAAAATATATTAACTGTTTAAAGCAAAAATAACAGTATGATGTGGAGCTTATAATAGATATAGCACTAAAATGTATGATAATAGCACGGATACCAGAAAAGAGAAAAATATATTATTGTAAATAAAGTTCTTATTCTATACATGAGAGTGTACACTCACTTGAAGGTATACTGATACGTTAGAGATGTATACTATAAATCCTAAAGCAACTGCTAAAATAACACAACGAACAGTTGTACCTAAGAAGTGAAAAGGAAATAACTCTAATCTAGTGCTTTCCCCATAGCACCTCATAGCCTTCATTTTTGGTCAAATAAGTGTATAATTCACATGAATAAGATACCAGCCAAAATATTTTACTGATTAAACATAATCAAATATTATTTTACTTTCTCATTCTTGATAAATGTTTAATTTATAAAGCGAAGCAATAATTATATAGAATTTATGAGCACATAGATTACATCGATCCAAGTGCAGAGTGATAATGTCAATACTGATGGCTAAATATATTTTTCAGTTTTCCGAGACATATTAGGTGGTATTGAGATACTGATACTTCTTCCACCTGAAGTAGAATCATCCACTGGAAATGCTAATTGAACATTTACTTTGTCATATATAGTAGGGGGTTTCTGTATTTATTAATCTTATACTTTTTGAGAAGTTGCTGTCTCTAAGAAACTGTCCTTAGTGTGGAAAATATGATGGTAAATAAAACAAACCCTGCCCCTTTGTGATCCTTTATTTCAGTGGGGGAGAGAAAGAGACAGTAAACAAGAAAGTAAGTAAATTAGGTGTTTGCAGTCAGCGATGACTGTTAGGAAGAAAGTAAAACGTAATTTAATAGAAAGCTGGAGGGGTAGCTCTTCTAAATTAGATGCTAGGAAAGACTAAAACCTAAATAACAAGGAGGGACTTGAAGGGAAATCTAGGAGAAGAGTTTTTCAAGCAAAGGGAACAGTATGGGCAGAACCCCCAAAGCTTGGTGCAGCGTGGTCTTTTCAAGGGGAGATAAGGGACCAGTGTGACTAGAATCACAGTGAGGAAGGGGAAAAGTCGAGGAGATGAAAGAACTTGTAGGCCGTGAGGGGAAGTTTTTTGTTTTTTTTTGTTTTGTTTTCTGAATGAGATGAAATTTACTGAGGAGTTTTAAACAGGGGAGTAATGTGATATTTCATTTGTATTTTTAAGAGATCCCCGTGACCACTCTGGTGATCATATAAAAATGCTACGACTTGAGGGAGCAAGAGTGGAAGCAGAGTGACCACTTAGGATGCTAATTCAATACTTCAGGAGGGAAATTATGGTTGGTGGGCTAATGTCATAACACTGAGGATACTGAGGTGGCTGGATTTGGAATATAATTTGAAAGTAGAGCTGGCAGTCCTTGCTAATTTGTTGGATTTATGAATTGTAAGATTATGGGCGGCAGGGGTGGGGAGAGTTCAGAATAACACCTCAGATTTTTAGCTTAGTTTGTTTTGGCACCACACCATGTCACATTTCTTTCTCATTATAAAATTGCCAGGTAGGCATTAAAATTCCGATGTAACAAACGATGAAAGTGGTGATCAGGTAGAAAAGGGGCTTGCCCAGTATCACACAGCCAGGGAATGGCAGCATCAAGATTCATCTTTAAAAAGCAATATATCAATTTCCCCAAGATCATTGCACTTAGTAACAATGTACCTTCAGATTTTTTTCTAGCTGCTTTGACTAGATTAGAAAATAATCCATGAGGACAAGCTGAACAGCAGAGACTTCAGTAGGCAAAAGTTAGAATTAGCGAGATTATCTGTCATTAGCTTCCAGTAAGCCACCGAAAGAACTGGTTCATTCTACAAAACTGAGACTGTGCTTGAGATTTTCAATTCACGGGGGCTCACGGCAGTCCATTTCCTTTGTCATCACTGTTTAGATTGTTGCCAAAGTCTGCCTCTGACTTCCTTGTTGGTGCTGTTAGACTCCCATACAAGACCTGATCCCTCAGCTATCTTATAATCATTAAAATATTTATGAAGATAGAACTGTTTGCTCGCGAGAAAAGATCCTAGCTCTTTGCAGTGTTTAGAATTGAAAAAAAAACTTGGAGTTTTGAGTTGGTTGTATTTTTTTTTTTTAGTATCAGATATCACTTTTATACAGGTCCTATGGGTATAAAACAACTCTGTATGCATACTTGACTAAAAAGCCAATATTTTTTTCCATTAATAAGGATTTTAAGGTTACAAGAGTAATATCTGAGACCTGCTATTAGGTCAGTTCTACACTATTAATAGTAGTGTTATTGCCTTTCTGTGAAGTCTCCTTCCAGTGCCTAAAATAAAAACAGAAAGGAAGGGTTGTAAATAGATAACATCACTAGTAGATCACTTTGAGGAAGCAGTGATCATTTCAAGCCCATAGAGCTTGACCTCCAACAAATCTTTCTTTGTCTCTCTATCATAAGACAGTAGCAGAAGTGTGACTTCTGAAGCAATTCAAGAAAGGCACCTCACTGTGATTGGGCTGAGAAACCTAGGCAGTAATGTCTGATTACATTATTTTATTAAAAAAAAAATAAAGGATCTATGTTTAAAAACAAAAAATCTTTTTTTCTAACCAATGTATTTCTGACTATTGATGTTCCAATTTCTTCAACAGCTGCCTTATAAAGAGATTCAATTCATTCAGTTTTATGTAGGCAAGAAAAGAGGAGTCTCTCCAGTATTTGAACAGCAATTTCCATAAAACACCAACAATCATTTACCTTTATAACATATGCCTTGGTGAATGTAGTGTTAACCCAAAGGAAAGAGATCAGAATATATGCTACTCCCTAAAATGTGTAGTGAGGAGATTTCCTTTGGCATAAGTAAATTCCTACGTGGGCTAAATTAGCTTTGTAAAGATGTCTTCAGATGCTCTAGGAGTTTTCAGAATGCAGTTAACTTCCTTTTTCATTATCCCTATTAATTTAAGGAAAATATAGCACAGAGAAACATCATAATGCTTTGTGATTCTTCGTGGTAAATGTTGGATAGAAAAAAAATCAGTAAATGAATGACATAAATCCATACCTATTATTGTGAGATTGTAATTTGGTTTCATGAAATATAAATAATAGTCTAGAATAGAAGTAAAGACATTAAACTTCAAAAGAAATGCCGATCAAAGATGTAGACAATGATCTGTAAAATGATATTCAGAGAAATGTTGTTAATAACATAGTAAATTTAAAAATAGCCTTCATGCCTAGTAATAGGGAAGCACTTCTGTGAACATAATCATTCATAAGCCCTTAATGCTTTCACAGACTAGTACTATAAGGAAATGTTCCTATTATAAACTGACATGGTACAGTGCAAGGTAAGACAGGTTGAGCTCCTACCTTAGACCAGGTGCTATGTTATGTACCATAATGCATTATATCATGTAGTCTTCACCATTCTAAGAAATTGGTACTGTTATTTTCTCCTTTTTCTTGATATGTTAAGAGTAGAGAGATTACATGAATTTCCCGTGAATACATAATAGGTGATAGAGCACCTATTTGATTCGAACCCAGTGTGTCTGCTTCCAACACTGCTGCTCTTAATCATGACTTGCCCCCTTTTCCTTAGAATCTTTGCAAATATTCAGCTTAACTACTTCAGGGTAATTGGATGATTTTTATTGTTTATTGCTTTCATGCTACTATGAAGCAATACAGAATGCTCAGAACCAGTGTCATTCCAACTAGAAATAACAAGGCACTATAATTCTGATGGATTTAAAAACTGCAGTTCTGTTATCTGATTAACATAAAAAATTAGGGGTTTGCAAAACTCCTCTGTTTTCATGACCATGATGCCACAGTCAGTAAATTTCTTGAAATTTTTTAATTGTGGATTTGTACCGTTCTTTTAATACATTTAGTCTTAGTATTTGAGTCACTGAATAATGAGAGCATCATATTCAATATTTATTAATTTTTACA
The DNA here is from genome assembly GCF_902729225.1 of Pteropus medius. Lineage (NCBI taxonomy): Eukaryota > Metazoa > Chordata > Mammalia > Chiroptera > Pteropodidae > Pteropus > Pteropus medius. The sequence continues at coordinate 21,877,026 of NW_024346667.1, read as the reverse complement.
TGTTGTTTGTATAGGCATCTAAGAGATATTTATTTTGACTCTTTATGTGACCAACTTCAGCTTATGTAGTTTATCCTAGGTGTCACCCACTGTCGGAATTCTGTAAGCTCCATTCTCCCCGATAACTCCGTTAGCATGTCTACTTAAAAGGACACCAGAATCTCCTGATTTTCTTCCTACCTCACTGGCTGTTCCATTCAGTCTTCTTCACTGATTCCTCTTCAAATCCCCACTTTTAAACATCGGTGTCAAAGACTTAGTACTTAAGACACCTTTGGTAATATTTTATCCATTCTCATAGCTTTAAATGCAATCTCTAAGCTGATGACTCTCAAGTTTTATATCTCAACATGAATGTACCCAACATGAATGTCTATTTGATTGTCTTACTTTCAAGTCTAAATATGCAACTGTAAATGAGATTGTTTTAATTTCTCCTTCTGATAGTTTATTATTGGTGTAGGGAAATGCAACAGATCTCTGTCTATCAATTTTGTATCCTGCAAATTAGTGAATTCATTGATCAGTTCTGATAGTTTTCTCAGTGGAGTCTTTAGGGTATCCTATATATCGTGTCACGTCATCTGCAAATAGTAGCTGTACTTCTTTTCTGATTTTGAGACCTTCGATTTCCTGTTTCCTGCTGTGCCTAGGACTCCCAGTGCTATGTTACATGAAGTGGTGATTGTGGACATACTTGTCTTGTTCGTGATCTTAGAGGAAGTTCAGCTTTTCATGATTGAAGATGTTAGCTGTGGGTTTGTCATATGTAGCCTTTATTACGTTAAGGTATGTCCTCTATACCCACTTTGTTGAGAGTTTCTATCATGACAGGATGGTTTTTGTCAAAGATGTTGAGCTTTTTCTGAGATACGATTTTTATACTTCATTCTTTGATGTATCACATTGATTGGTTTATGGATGTTGAACCATCCTTGGATTCCTGCCATAGATCTCCCTTGGTCACAGAGTATAATCCTATAATGTATTGTTGAATCCAGTGTGCCAATGTTTTGTTGAGAAATGTTGCATTCATGCTCATCAAGAATATCGGCCTGTAAGTTTCTTTTTTTCTAAGATGTTTGTTTGATGTCGGTATCAGGGCAATGCTCGTTTTGTAAAATGAGTTTGGAAGAGTTCCTCTTTCTTCAATTTTTCAAAATAGTTTAAGAAGGATGGGTATTAATTCTTTAAATGTTTGGTAGAATTCACCTGTGAAACCATTTGATTCTGGACTTTTATTTGTAGGGAGTTTTTTGATGACTGCTTCAATTTCATTGGTAGTAATTGGTCTGTTTAGATTTTCTGCGTCTTCTTGTTTTAGTCTTAGAAGGTTACATGCTTCTAGAAATGGATCCATTTCTTATAGATTGTTGAATTTATTGGCCTATAATTGTTCTAAGTATTCAGTAATGATTCATTGTATGTCTGTTCTCCTTTGTTCTTCTTTTTCTATTCCTTTAAATATAAGGTTGGATTGTTGTTGAGACATTTCTTGTTTCCTGAGGCAAGCCCATATTGCTATGAATTTCCCTCTTCGGACTGCTTTCAGTGTGTCCCGTAGATTTTGGGTCATTGTGTTTTCATTTTTCTCAAGGTATCTTTTGATTTCTTCCTTGATCTTGTTGTTAACCTATTCATTGTTTAGTAGCATCTTATTTGGCATCCATTTGTTTATGCGTGTTTGCTTTTTTTTATTGTATTGATTTCTAGTTTCATACCATTGTAATTGGAGAAAGATGCTTGATGTGATTTCAGTCTTCTTAAATGTATTGAGACTTTTTTTGTGGCCTAATGTGTAGCCTTTTCTGGAAAATGTTCCATGTGTGTTTGATAAGAATGTATATTCTGCTGCTTTGGGGTGAAATGCTGTAAAGATATCAATTAAGTCTATCTGGTCTAGTTTGTCATTGAATACTGCTGTTTTCTAGTTGCTTTTCTGTCTGGAAGATCAGTCCATTGATGTCAATAGGATGTTAAAGTCCCCCACTGTGAGTGCATTATGGTCGCTCTCTCCCTGTATGTTGATCAATAGTTGCTTTATTGAGGTCCTCCTATGTTGGGCGCATCAGTGTTTACAAGAGTTATATCTTCTTGGAGTGATCCCTTTATCATTATGCAATGTCTTTTTTTTGTCTCTTATTGCCTTTGTTTGAATGTCTATTTTGTCCGATGTAAATATTGCTAGCCCTGCTGTTTTGCTTCCCTTTTCATGCAATATCTTTTCCCATCCCTTTACTTGCAGTCCGTGCATGTCTTTCCGTCTGACGTGAGTCTCTGCTAGGCAGCGTGTCTTGTTTTCTTTTGCCAAGAATTATAATCCCCTTGTTTTCTTTTTCCTCCCCAATTCAATTATTTTTAAAAATGACAGTTGGCATTCAGTGTTCTTTTATATTAGTTCTAGATGTACAACATAGTAGTTAGACATTTATAAAATTTCTGCAATAATCCCCATGATTAGTCCGGTACCCAGCTGGCACTATTCATAGTTGTTACAGTACTATTGACTGTATTCTCTAAGGTAGACTTTACGTCTCCATGATTGCTTTGGAATTACCACTTTGTATTTCTTAATCCCTTCACCTTTTTCGCCTGGACCCCCCAACCCCCGCTCTTCTCCAGCAACCATGAGTTGGTTCTCTGTTATCTATGAGTCTGTTTTTTGTTTTGTTCATTTATTTTGTTCTTTAGATTCAACTTAGAATAAGCGAGCTCATATGTAGTATTTGGCTTTCTCAGTCCAACTTATTTTATTTAGCATAATACTCTCTGGATCTACTCATGTTGTCACAAATGGTGAGATTTTGTTCTCTTTTATGGCCAAATAATATTCCATTGTATATATATGTTCCACGTCATCTTTATCCAGTTGTTTATCCATTTCCACTTAGGTTGCTTCCACGTCTCGGCTATAATAGATAGCGCTGCAGTGAACATAAGGGTGCATATATCTTTTTGCATTAGTGTTTTGGATGTCTTTGGATAAAGACGTAGAAGTAGAATTGCCAGGTCATCAGATAGTTCTATTTTCAATTGTTTAAGGAACCTCTGAACTATTTTCCATAGTGGCTGCAGCAATTTACATTTCTAGTAACGGTGCATGAGGGTTCCCTTTTCTCTGCATCCTAGCCAAAACTTGTTGTTTGTTGATTTATAGATGATAGATAGCCATTCTGACAGGTGTGAGATGATATCTCATTGTGGTTTTAATTTGCATTTGTCTCACTGGTGACCTTGAACATCTTTTCATATGTCTGTTGGCCATCTGTATGTCCTCTTTGGAGAAATGCCTGTTCAGGTCCTCTGCCCCTTTTTCAACTTGTTTGTTTCTCTGCTGTAAAATGGTATGTGTTCTTTCTATATTTTGGGTATTAAGCCCTTATTAGATGTGTAGTTTGTGACTATCTTCTCCCAGTTGACAGATTGTCTTTCATTTTGTTGATGGTTTCTTCACTGTGTAGAGCTTTTTAGTTTCATGGAGTCCCATTTGTTTCTTTTGTTCTTTTTGTTGCCTTTGTTCATAGAGACATATCCAGAAAGATGTCGCGAGGCTAATGCTGTGTTTTATTCTAGGAGTTTTGTGGTTTTGAGTCTTAAATTTAAGTCTTTTAATTCATTTGGAATTTATTTTTGTGTATACTGTAAGAAGTTGGTTTAATTTTTTTTTCATGTGTCTGTATGATTTTCCCAGCATCACTTATCGAAGAGGCTGTCTTTACCATCTCTTTACAATATACATTGTATATTCTTGTCTCCTTTGTCAGACTGATAGATCATGTAAGTGTGGGTTAATTTCTGGGCTATTTTATTACATTGAGATATATAAATATTTCTGGGCTATTTTATTATGCTGAGATATTACTATTTTATTACAATGGATAGGTGACCTGTTCATTCTCACCTAAATAGGAAAGTAAGATCATGATTCCACCCACACTAATGTTTACTCATTGGAGAGGAGAGCAGTGTGAAACATGAAAAGGTCAGGTGCTGGAGTCCAAAGATTTGGCTCTGGTAGTTGTGGTTCTGATACTTCCTAGCTTTCTGAACCTGGTCCTGTTTCTTATTTACTCTTTCTTAGTCATGCTTATTATAAGGGCTTCAACCTAATGAGATTACTATAAGGAGCAAACAGATGTCACATTCATTCACGCTGGAAAGGAGGCAACATGGCTCTTGCTGATTGGTAGCAACTGATTGAAATACTTGAAGAGCTACAAAGAGGTGTAAGGTAGAGAGCATGGCAAAGATGGTGAACAAGATAGAGATATTCTAGTGTATCTTTCCGAGTATTCTACAGTCCAGACTTCTCTCGTATTTTCCAGTTTCTAAGATTGGCTGTGCACTGTCCTCTCTGTCTGAAATATCTTTCTCTAACACATTCTTTACTATGCCATAATTATCACCTTTCCTTTAAGTCTCAGCTTAAATGACATTTCTCCCAAGGAGGCCTGCCAGTGACCACTCAAACTAGATTAGGCCCACCTTGTTCCCATGGCACATTTTTCTTCTTCATAAGTCTCAGCTCTTATTGTAATTACTTGTGAAAAATCTCTCTTACCATTTATGCTGAAAGTTCTAAAAAGGCAAGGACTATGTGTGTTTTAGTCAACACTTTCTCATCATAGTACAATACAAATGCCTCATATGTGACTGAGTGCTCAATAAATTAACAAATAACTTAAATATACATCTCAGAAGGATTAGGAATATAGCAAGGAGACTGCAGAGGAATTGAGGCATATATAAAGGATGAGTAAATATAAAGGACAAGTAAAAGCAATTTAAAGAAAATCTTGAACAATTTGCTTTTTCATATAAAATAGATGAAACATAGCTGCCAGAAGGCCCATCTGTTATTGTATGGTATAGAGTCTGTCACATAATACATGTTCAATAAATATTCAGTAAATAAATATATAATTAAACGAATGTATAGACAGTTAACATGAACCCTCTGGGATTCTGATATAAGACAATCTACAAATGATTTTTAACACAAGGAACAATACTTAATTTTTAAAATGAATTACACTTTAAGGAACAAAAATATTAAGGATTGTTCAAGAATTTTTTCTATTGAGTAAATATATGTTCAAAATACTTTGATTGTATTTGTATGCATTCATACATGTGAAGTGTGAAAGGGAAAAGATTGGTTCTAAAGGGTTTCTCTTACATTTCCAAAATGATGAAAACATATTTATGTTTTTCTGCATGTAAGAAGGTTCACATTTACATAATTATGTAGCCTAAGAGCCGAATGTAACCCAAAAGAAACTTACCTGAGAGAGAAACAATTTTTACTAGAAAGATAATAAACTTAGTTTTGAGTCCATTCAGGTTGAAGTGCCATGGAAATTTCTAGCTATAGCTGAGACTTATTGCACGTTATGTATCTTTTGCCTCTATTTCATTAAGGTACAATGGATATGATAAAAATGCCAAACTCATATTACTCCTATATTAAAAATATTGATATATGTAAAATGTTTAAAATAGGGACTGGCAACTAACTGATATTCAATGAATATTAGCCATTATTATTAATAATATTAATGATATTAATAACAATATTTCTACTAGATGGTTGATCCTGTCTAGAACTGAGCAAATTGATCACATGTTTGAGAAAACAGCAGAGAAATGATGATTCCATCTATAGGGGAAAATGCTTTTTCCCGGGGAGGGGAGAAGGCATCGAGAGAGAGAGAATAATAATTTGAGAAGAGTTGAGCTAGCAGGAAAATAATCTCCCAGGGATATTTATATTCATTATATTCATATTATGGATCATAACAGTTTTTTCAGTGAAAGAGACTGAGAAGAAATGGAAATAATACAGGCCTTTTTGAATGAAAGATTGCTAAACAAAATATCTATTGAGTTAGAAGATACTTGCAGAAATCTGATCATAACATATGATATTTTTAAAAACAGCATTATGTAAAAAGGATGCACTATATAAAAGTTCCTCTGGAGAAGGGGATGATTTATGTTGAACTTTGCCTCCATTTTCTTAGCAATTCTGCTCTGGCTCCAAACTAGGCAAAACAAAAGCTCATGTGGTGCACTCTCTCTCGATGGTAGTTCAGCCATTCTCCGTTATTAATGGAGCATATCTGTCAGGGATCTCACTCTAGCCTAAGTGACTTATTAGAGCAGTCTTTCCAGCTACACATACTACTGTCTCATAGGGCCTTCATGAAATTTCCTTTCTTTATTTCATTATATGTCAAGTAATGTTTTTTCAGTGATGTTTGAGTGCTTTTTATATCTATACTCTGGCACCCGTCTGGCTGTTTGGTGAATCCAATCCTAATTCATTTTTATTTTTAGAAGACATTTTTATCATATAATATTGTATTGTGACCATGCAATGGCTACAAGTGCTAACTCTGAAACCCTCATGCCCCAGTACGGAACGCTTCTATCTCTCACTAGCTATGCGAGTGAACCAATTATTTAACCTTTGTGTGCATTTCTGACATGGCTTCCTTATTTGTAAAATGAGAATTTTAACAATAGTACACACTTGATGGTGTCATGTCTTGTTCATAATACGTGCTTTGCACGTGTAAGCTATTATCAACATTTTGAAGAAATTTACTCAAAGATGAATAAGACTTTTATTCTCACACTATAATACAGAAATAGATGTTTAAGCAAATCACTGAGACTATAGCATTGTTGTTGTATTAGACAGATTTCTACTAGGTGCAGCATTTGAACAACAACAACAACAACAAAATTAATCAGCTTTGCTTGGGGGCCAGCGGGTGTGAGAGTTCCAGGTTGGGTGTAACAAGAAAGGAAAACCTTCACATTCTACTTGAGAGATTACTGGGCTTATGATAAATTATGTATGGGAAAAATTTTTATAAAAGAGTCTTATTAATAAGGGAAGGGAAATAAAAACCCAAACAATCATTATCATGTGGATTCCTATTAATGACAGCTAGCCAGATGGATAAAGCACATTATGGAAAACAAAGATGCAACAGAGAAAGTGAATCAATAAATGAAGCATGTTTTCAGATATAACATGATCAATTTTATGCTTATGAAAATGTTTTCTTGTTTTGCCATTGTATTTGGAGAGGCAATTAGTAATAATAATGTGATAATATATGAATAATGAATATAAACCTGAAAATCAAACATGTAAATGCTTTGTAGTTTATATATTGTGTACAATAATACTGTTTTTCTATGCAATTTTACATAAACTACAAACCCAGAAATTAGTATCTTATAATCTGAGCTAAAAATCACTGTCTTTATAAATATGTTTAAAAATAAACATTAACATATATATTTGACCTTAGATATTCAATATATAATCTTAGCCAGTTCTTCACATTTTCATTTGCAACATGTTTTCACATTTTCTAGAAGCAGATGAATATCTAATAATGACAACTTGTGTTTGTATTTTCAAAAACTGTTTTCAGACAGCCAATAAGCATAGATGGGCATATATATTTCTTTACCAATTATTAAACTTAATGATTATGTTATCCTCATAAATATTTAATATCAAGAAAAATAAATGTAAGTACTCCCATTAAAACAAAATATATAGCAATAATATTCTGTGATGTTGTTTCTCTGGCCAGTTCTATGCCATATATCCCATTCAGAATAAGAAGTGTCTGGATAGAATTTCAGTTGTGAAGGTGCATCCTAATTCAAAAGTTAAGCCATTAATTATGCAAAAAAAGAGGTGTTCCTATGGATAGAGGATTCCTACGCTTTCCCTATACAGCTCTTTGTATGAGAACTGATAGGAACAGAGATCCTATCTGGCGAAGGTAGGGAAAGGAATGAAATAGGGAATCAGCCCTAGGTTATGATGTTGACTTGTCCCTTCCCAGCTGCATACAGTTGGCCAATGACTTCCCCTTGTTATGCCTCAGTCATATCATTGGGGAAATGGGTTTCCTGAAGATGATTATGAATGACATTTTGCAGATTATACTAGTAACCAATTATCTTTTGATATTGCTAACTGTTATTCAGATACTTGGGGTATATACTTTTTTTTCTATATCCAGAAAATCATTTTCAGTTATAAAGCACAGTTTTATTCTCCATAATTATTGTGCTTTTTTTTCTTAATAAAGAAAATGACGAAAATGAGACATACTGTAAACACGACTCCAAAATATTTTCCCAGGTGGAGATGATTTAACAACTAACTATGAAGTTCAGATCTTGAAGGTCAATTTTGAAGATTCAAATACTTAAAGAAATTTTCAAATTATAAAAGCAATTTTTCAGTCTTGAATTTACTTATGTTGACTCTTACAGGTGCTACCTAACTAGCTGCTTAATTTTCTTTTGAAAACCCTTTTAAAATTTCCAAAGAATTTACTCCAATCCATTGAATATTTTTGAGTTAAAAAAGTAGAAGGAATGGTAACAATGTTATAAATAATTAGCAGAATAAATGCTACAGAGGATGTGGAATTTTTTTAATACACACATGAACATATACACACAAAAACACAAATAACATTAAATAAAAATGAACAAAGACATGATTATCTCTTTAACACAAATAACTGACAAGATAATACACATAAAACAGACTTGGAAGCCTTTTAAGGTACATACTAAATATAGTTATAAATCCAAAAATGCATTTTAATTTAAAAAGAACCCCAAATAAAGATGATGGCTTCATACTAATTATCCATATTAACCCTCACTGAGAACTTGCACATATTTGCAAGAAGGATGCATGAGAAAGGATATGTTGTCTATAATCTCAGAATAATGTAAAGCTAACTGTTACATGTGACTGTAACTCATGACTTAGACTCCAGTAAAACTGTCCTGTGATCAGTTTGATTACCAGGCAAACAAAAGTCTAATTTGTAGAGGAAGAGAGGCATTAGCAAAACAAGAATATATAATTCATAATACTATAGATTTCCATTTTAATAATCATTTCAAAACTTGAAAATTATTTTCATGAGGTTATTTACTTTTAAATCTGTAAATATTTACACAAAAATGTTTTTAGAGATGGGTCAAATATATCCAATAGCTTAAAATTTTAATAAGCACAGGATTTTTTTGTAACACAAAATTCTTAACCATAAAGTGCTGGGGGTGGGGAAGGTAATTTTTACATGAAAAAACCTCAGACTTGCATTATAAGTAAAAAAAAAGGGGAAATATGTGTAAATTAATTTACAACTGATTTTGATTCTTACCAAATTGACTTTCTTATCTATTAATTTGGCAATATAATTGGTGATAATAATTACAATACCAAGGTTATATCATCATAAATTCCTAAATATAAAATATATATTTTTTTGGTTTAGGAAATCCAACAAAAGTGTGAATTCCTTCAAAATCCCTTTTATCTGAAATAAAATACTTTCATTGAATTTAGCATGACTTAATGTAAGTGTTTAAATAAAATTTCTAAAGTGATAAGTAGTGATATTCATTTTAAGCATCTTTATGAGTAAATTCTCAGTTGACAGGCTGACAGCTAAGAAATTACTGGACTATCTTTAATATATAGTTTTCTTTAATTTTTGTTTCAGTTTAAATGTAAGGTGCTATTTAGCTGCTGACTATATATATGTTGAATAATATTTGAATGAAACTCTTATCCAAACTCTTATTGCCGCCATACTGGTGGCAATAATTTAGAATTACCAAACTGTGGTATTTGTTAATGGATTTAATTTCACTCTTTGAAAATGTGGATAGAAATATTGATTGAATGCCAAATAGATTTATGGACAAGCAAAATATGTACAATCTGAGATTTTTTTTGAGAGAGAGGAAAATATGAGTATACTTAAGGAGTCAATTAATGAATGTTAGTCAGATATCTGTTCTAAATTAAAGTTTGAAAGTCTTGAGTTAAAAATTGTTGGGCGTAAATATGTAACTCTTAATTGTTACAGTGTTACCCATATATACATATTATTTCTAAATGAATGGGATCAAACTACATGCTTTGAAGAAAACATATTTAATTCTCAGAATAGAGGTAGCTCTTACCTTCAGATTATATTTATTCAAGATGCATTCAATAAATATGTTAGATGGAGTTAATGAATAACTAAATTATTAAATGAAAGTTATTGCATAGAACTGCTTTTCTAATGTTTTGAGATTAAACAAATTTGGAGCTGAATAACAAATCTTTTTCTGCACCAAGAGACATTCTAATTCATGAACTCATTTCTTCAAGCTATTTTTTTAAAAGAGACAGTGTTGCAGTTTTAAATAATCATATTACATTTCCTTTCATCATTCCCATGAGACAGTCCTAGCATCTATATACACTAGTTGAGAAGACAAAGACAAAGGGAGGCTTGAAACAAAGGAAGATAAAGCTAGAATCCTGGTTTTGACTCCCTCTCAAGTGCTTAATCCACTCCCCCACATTCCAATTTACAATAAAATGAAATTGGCACATTAACCTGAAAGGGAAAAAAAGAAAGAAAAATGACCAAAGTCATTCAGTAAACTCAGGCATTTACAAAGAAGTAACTGTGAATTTAGGCATATCTAAAAAGGAATTTGGCTCCGAAATGGCAAAACTGACTTATATTAAGTGGGAAAAAAAGACAAAGAATAATCTGGAAATGCTTGAGAGTAAAATTAATATAGAGAATTGGCTTGTGCTCATTGTAAAGTGGCTTTAAAGAGGAATTCTGATGAGCGAACGTATTAAAAATAGTTTTCACTCTTCTTGCCTCATCAAAGAGCCTCCCATTTCCTACAGAAACTCTGTAAATTGTGGGGCTCTGTAAGTACATGGAGGAATATAACAAATTTGCCATTCTTGGGACTGAATATGTGAATGAGGCAGAAATAGAGCTTAGCAGGAAATTTTTATTTCACTCAAGAAATTCTTCATTTATTACAGTTATTAAGAAGACTCTGAAACTGTCAGTCTTGTCTGACAAAATGAATTGCATTCTAAGTGCCTTCAAAGCAAAATCTCTCATGAAGGACAAGTCAGAAATAGATGGTATAACACAGGAAAAAAAGCAAGAAGCAAGATGAATGAAACTAAAAAAATGTCATTCAAAGTATAACATGTATAAAATGGCAGATGTACTTAAGGACAGAAAGAGAAAGTAAAATGGTAAAGCAGGAAGGAAATAAATAGAGACAGGATATAGAACACACAAATTCTTAGGATCCAGATTTAATCTAGGCATTTTCTTACTTGCGCTGGATATTAGGTCATTTGTGTTAATCTCTGTGCTTGAAAATTATCATATTTATATAAATATGTTTGAACCTTCATGTACTTAAAGTGCCATATGCTGTCTATGAGTGATTGTCATTTTAAAACATAGAAATGGAGAAAATATAATTTATTAATTAGTACCTACTGGAATTTCCACTGCTGTGGTCTAGCCAAAACAACACAGTAAGAGAATAAACTCCCCCCTTTTTTAAAAAAAATCGTACAACTTTCATAAATCATTTAATATATCCCCAAATTCTCATTCAGAATATCATGATTATTCAGTTATACTTACCCATCTTTCATGTTGGTGATTAAAAATAAAACAATTTTAAGTATTAGAACCTTGGCACAAAATTTACTCTGCTTTTAAACTGTTAAATCATTCTTCTGTTTCCTTTAATAATTTTGGGGGAGTTCATATAAAATTTGTGAAACACCAATAAGTTCTCCAAAGTTCATAGTATATTATTAAATAAACCACATATTATCAATTAAAATGATAATACAGAGAACGTATGCAACTAATTCAATCAGTCCACCTACTTATTTTATTTGCTTTAGAGACAGATGAAATATTTGCCTGAATTATATACTACATTTTACATGACATACTAGTGAGCTCTCAAAGTGCAATAGATAATAAACTGTATTCAGCCTGAAAACAAGTAATAAATACAAAAATTCCATTTCAAGGTAGAAGTGATATTTGAGTATTTACTTAATTAATTAGACTGGTAGCTCTAGGAGGTGATGAGATAGGGAATAGAGGAAAGGGGAAAATCACATTGTATTGTATTCTAATCAGTTTCAACAAGGATTTTTTTTTTTAAACAGTATTCTCAAGGTGTTGTATTGAAATCATCCTGTAGGATTGTTATATTGTCAATACTCTTCTTCATTTGCTAAATTTCCCACCATGACCACCAAAATATTTAGAGTATTTGCAGAGCAAAAAGTCAAGTTTGCTCTATTTTTAAGCAGATGCATTGGTATATTTATTATTTATCTATTAAACATTAACTATATTAAAACCTACAAAATGTCATGAAAGAAATTTATATGAGCCATTTTGAAAGACTAAATATCTTAATGATTTTAGAATTTACCTAAAAAGGACTGCCTAAATATTAAAATAGTCACCTTTGTAAAAAGACTTAATCAAAATTATAAGAATTTTAGTTTCTCATTAATACTCTTTCAGTAAAACAATAATCGAACACATTTTTTTTTGAAACAAGTAAGTCCGGAAATGTGTTACCTTATGGAATTTTTAAAGCAAGTCACCTTTCTGCTCTTTAATATGACTCTAATTGCAATTGAACAGACACCATACAGTGCAATGACTGATGTTAGTAATGCATGACATTTTAGTAATACAGTGTAGCTATCATAAAATGAGAAACATAATTAATAGTCATATTTCTACATATGCCCAAAGCACTTAGTGAGTGTAGATTTGGAATATCAAAAGTGTTAATCATTTTAGCTAAAAAATAAAAGTTTTTTTTTTTTTTTTATTGCATTTGTATCTGACTGACATATAAACTAAGCAAAGATGTCCTTGATCGGTAGAAACAGCTGGGTTTGTTTGGGAATAAATTTAAACTAACTTTTTGGTTCTCATTATGATTAGTTTGAAGAACTGTTAAGTAAAAAAAAATAATAATAATAATAAAGATCTTTGCATTTTGTAAGAACATGTTTTATGTATGATTGAAATTTTTACAACACTCCAAAAAAAAGCCATCCGATGTTAGATTTAAAAATAAAATCAAAAGCATTTTCCGACATAGTACACATGAAAAATTGGAAATTCCAATATCTTCAATAGAAGTTATAGAAAGTGTATGTCTCCTTGGAGTTTGACACCCACTTAACACAGCAGAAAATAAGGTACTATACTGTAAACAAAAAAGTACAGTAAAGGACAATTGTAAATTTACATAAGAATAGTTCATAAACATTTTGGTCTTTCCATAACAGTTTTTATATAAAATGAATAAAAAAACCTTAGACAGCTGTCATCATTCTTGTTTGACCACTTTCACTTATATGCACACGGACATATTTATATAGCAATATATTGATGCACCGTTACATGGATATTAAACTATGATTACTGCTTGTAACTGAGATGTGCATTATCCATTCAACATTATCCATATTGAAATACTCTTACATTATGTATTCTTGCCATGTTATATCTATAAAAACATGAAAATATAACTTTACATTATTTCAATTATTTACATTAGTTCAAGCTCGACAGAGAAAAATCGGTAAGCTACAGTTTTTAGAAGAGGAGGCCCAGAGGTACAATAAATAGCATTGATTGAATATAGTCATCTTTTTCATTTTTAAAAACTCAATTTAAGTAATATGGAAACAATTAGTCTGCAATTTGGTCATTCTAGCATTTATCACTAAGACTTCAGTTGCACCTCCAACATTTCTGATGAGGAGAAATGTACTAAAAATTAGATACTGTATTATCTTTGAACATGTGTTAAGGGACAGCTAAATTTAGTGAAGAACATCATGATACCACATGCCACCATGTTCTATGCAAGTGGTTGCTGTTAAACCCTACCTTTCTCTTTCCCTTCTGTAAATATTGTATGTTTTCTAAGCACTTAGTAAAACGTCAAGTGCTACATAAAGGCCTACTTGCAGAAATAACAAGAATAAAAATATTAAAAATAACTATTAGATGTTAATAATTGTTTAAAACCCTAAATTAATTTTATTTTAGGGGGCTTAATGAAAATAAATGGTCTTTTATGAAGGAAAAGATAGCTCATTAAAAATTTTAAGCTAGAGAAAAATAAGCTTTTCAGTCAAAAGTTACAGAAGTGTGATGTTTTCTTTTTCACATTAGGCATGTGAAAACAGCCGTTCCACCTGAGGAATAAGTATGACAATAATACATTAGGGTAGTTTTTATTGATGGCAATGAAAAGACTATATTGCAGGTGACTCAAAAGTGCTTAAGTTATTCATGATATAAGAGAAGCTCTTATAATTTTAAAAACAAAAACTTAGATTTAGTTTATGGATAGTTTATGGTCAGCTATCTAAAAAGCTACTTTCAAGGCATTTCTAACTCCATTTACAACTAATTCTTTTCTTCTGTAAGCTAAAATACTTTAAAATGGAATCTCAAATATTCTGAATATTCTGATAATTTTTAAAATTAGCCTTTTAGATCTATTAGCATTTATCTACATAGATTAAATGCTTTACATTAAATATTTTTATACATAGTAAAATATACTAAAAAAACAGATTTAGATATTGTTTTGGGACAAGTTTCTACTTTAAGTACCATCTGGCCTTAAAATGGGGCAATTTTCTCTGAGAACCTAACAATTTGATAGTGTCTTTAAACTCACTTGATTTATGACCAAACTGTAGCTAAGCAAAATTAACTGGACCACTTGCAAATAAAACAATAGAAAAATGTTTATTTCAAATGTCAAGCATTGCCAAGTAATTTTATATTAACACCAAATGTTAAAGAATAGGATACATTAAACTTTTAATAACAATATTAAATTACAAGATTTGAATCTTTTCTTTGTTATCTTTCCTTAGCATTTACATATTTGGCTTTGGAAAATACAGAACTGATACCTAAAGCCTGTATAATCACTTCCCACTCAGTTTGTTTTTTGTCTTCTCCAACCCATATGGAAGCAAATTTATTTAAAAGCCAGTTTGTGAAAATACCTAAAAATATTTTTTTTTAATTTTCAATGTTTTTTTTTTCTTTTTCTTATAAAACATGTCACATCTTGATGCAGTTGATGTCAAGTGTGCTTAAGTCATTATGAATCAAGAGACTAACAATAGTGGCTGCAGAAACAGGTTTGTTGTCTGTACAAAGACTTCAGTTAAATTATAGTACTTCCGTGTTAGCTGTGCATGTCCACCAAGCTTCAGCTGGAACTGGAGTAGAAAAGGATGTTGTGTTTTTAATTAACCATTCCTTACAACTCAAGATGACTTCTGCACGTTTAAGAATTCTTGGCTGAAAGAAAAGTCTTCAAGATACTGGATGCCTCTCACCGTTTTGACAATAAACACACAAGAAAACCATTGTGTAAGGCACTCAAAAGGTTCTTATCAATCACGAGAGATCAGTCACACACTGACATTCATTCCCATGCCAGGACTCACGTAAGGGACAGCATGCACTGCTTTTGAAAATTCTGGACCCATAACACGTCCATTTTCTCCAGTACTTCCTGTAATTGACAGCCTCGTCTTGTTCCTCATGGCATCACTCAAGATCATCTTAAATGAGAGAGGGGGGAAAGAAAGAAAAAAAAATCATGTTATGGCTTTTCAAATGTATCCAGAGTAAAGGCGATATTGTTTTTGAAAAGTTTACTTCTATCTGAAAGCTTGTAGCAAATGAAAGCAAACAGTGCAAAGCTGAACTACAAATAATAAAGCACAATTACAGCAGGAATCTGTCCACATTCACTCAAGCTACTGTGTCATTAAAGAGGAAAATAGACAGCAGAGCTGTAGGTTAGTCACTGGTCAGGAACATGGAAGAACATCAACAATACATACAGGATGATCCACTGGCCACCTTCTTCATTTAAAAGAGCTTAAGGACGCAACAGTAAAGCTAAAACGTGCACTTAGAAGTTTATATTAGAGCCTCGTTCCTACCCCCTAAATCTTAACACTTTCGATGCCATATACGTTGTAACCTTCCTTATAAGTTGCAAAATTCTGTGAATTCTGCGAGGAAGATGGGTTAAT
>NW_024346667.1:21683511-21856011 GCF_902729225.1 Pteropus medius | reverse complement strand
TGATGCAATTGTATCTAAGAAAAAGATGGCTTCCTCTTCTGGAGAGAAGCCAGTAGTCATTTTAATTTGCTTTTATTTCTTAATCATATACAGTAATACAGGCATTAATTTTTCTACTAGCTAAATAAGCCTTTTCATCCTTAGGAAAAAAAAATGACTTTTTAAAGGAAAGGGTTATTATCCTCATGAAACACCCTTATTCAAGAATTAGGAGGACACATATGTGCTGCATTAATTCTTATACAGTTCATTGTCAAAAAAACTTTATTTACCCCATAATTTCTAATAAAATACCAAAATATCTTCTCACATTGTCAGCAGAACATTTATTTTTTGCTAGAATGAGAGCTCTAGGTAATGTCCAAATATAAATGAGATCCCAACTATCTACATAGAGATTTCCAAATACCTGACATGATTTTACATCGAGAATGCATTAGTAGATTTTTTTTGAACTGTGCTCCCCATTGTGATAATCTCTAGATTTCACTTCAAATATGAATAGAGATACTTTTCATGAAAACCTCCCCTTTTTTCTAGAACGATTACGTCTGAGGTAGTATAACCACTAATAAGAAGGTAATTCTATCTGTGAGTAGAAGAACAGCCTAAAGCCTCCTAAATATAAATATTAGAGTGTCATAGTATGACTTAATAACCTTTATTTTCTAGTCCATTTGGTTGACATTCTATAAAAATTTGTATTTGAGACAAAAGTTAATTGTCCTTCCTTTAAATTTCATCTGATTATTTTTTTATGGAATTCATAGCATATCCCATTGTTTCATTATGGATGTCAGCAGACATTCAAACTGTCACTCGAAACCATGAGAGTTGGTAGACAAAAAAAATAAAAAAATTTCAAAAAGGCTTTACGTCTCATTCCATTATTCTTTGCTGTTTACAAATCCATAATCCTCACAATAATGCTTGTGTATTTCTGAATTATAGTTACTTGTTTGTGATCAGAATTTTAAAAATTCACTAGCATACAGTAGAATTTTAACTTTTAGTGGTATGGTTCCTCCCCCCAGTAGGGTGTATCTGTCGTCCATCTTTATTTAGATGTAATTTCCAACATAAGAGATAGTCAAACTGAATCATGGGAATCAGTATTTGAAGTTGAGCATTCCTTGTAAGTTTCTGTATTGTGCATCATTATTAAGTAGTCTTCAACATCTCAACATCTTCAACATCTCTTTTTAATTTTTTTAATTTAATTTTTCCATTATAGTTTACATTCAATATTATTTTATATATTAGTTTCGGGTGTACAGCATAGTGGTCAGACATTTATATAATTTACAAAGCAATCCCTCCTATAAGTCTAGTACCCGCTTGGCAACATACATAGTTACTACAGTATTATCAGTTATATTTCCTATGCTATACTTTACATCCTCATGTCTATTTTGTAACTACTGATTTGTGCTTCTTAATCCCTTCACCTTTTTCACCCATCCCCCTAACCCCACCTCCCGTCTGGCAACCATCAGTTTGTTCTTTGTATCCATGAGTCTGTTTCTGTTTTGTCTATTCCTTTATTTTGTTCTTTGGATTCCACATATAAGTGAAATATGATGTTTGTCTTTCTCTGTCTGACTTATTTCATTTAGCATAATAGCCTCTAGGTCCATCCATGTTGTTGCAAATGTAAGATTTCTTGGCCAAGATATGGAAGCAACGTAAGTGCCAATCAACAGATGATTGGATAAAAAGTTATGGAACATATATACAATGGAACATTACTCAGCCATTAGAAAATGAAATCTTACAATTTGCAATGACATGGATGGACCTAGAGGGTGTTATGATCCGTGAAATAGGTCAGATAAAGATAAATGCCATATGGTTTCACTTAATGTGAACTCTAAGGAACAAAAGAAATGAATAAACTAAACAAAAACAGACTCATATACAGAGAAGAAACTGGTGATTGCCAGAGTGTAAGGGAGTTAGGGGACTGGGAGAAAAAGGTGAAGGGATGAAGAAGTACAAATTAATAGTTAAAAAAAACAGTCACGGGGATTTAGAATATACCATAGGTATATAGTCAATATTATTGTAATAGTTGTGTGTGGTGCCATATAGGTGCTAGAGTAATTGAGGGGATCACTTTATAAATTATATAAATGTCTAACCATTGTACTGTATACCTGAAACTAATATAAAATTAAAATTTTCTTTTTTTTATGGCCAAGTGATATTCCATTGTATACAGATAACACATCTTCAACATCTCTTTTAATAAAGCTAAAATAATATTGACATTTAAAGCTTCATCTTCAGTAGTTTGCATAGTTATGCATATTGAATATGAATGGTATTTAATAGGAAAAGACCGTGAAATTGTTTTTTGTAAAACTATTACCAAACAGGTTGTAGTAGGAGAAAAGCATGTAGCCTTAGTACACAGTCTGGACAGAAGTTAAGAAGTCAGTAAAGAAAGGAACAGAGTGGTTAGAGAAATAAGAGAAAATATGAAAAAGCAGTAAGATTTCATGAACTAATGGAAGAAAAGTATCAAAAGAATTTTGCACAATGATATTAAATGTAGGAAAGTTCTTACCAAGCATCAAAACACACACAAAATATTTCATTTGTCCATAAAGGCATTAAGTGACCCTTTTAGAAAGGTAATTTTCAGAGAGAGTTATAAGGGAGGTCAGATTTTAACGAATAAAGGAGAAAGTGTCCAGAATGGATAAAAGGAGACTTTAGCAAACAGTTTATAAACTTATCAGTTAAGGGAAAGGAAGAAGAGAAATAGAAGATAAAAAGCACAGTCACGAGGACTTTTCAAACTTAAAGCAAATCTGAGCCTAGACTGAAACCTAGAGAAAAGGAGCCTGTGGAGATGAAAAGACTTGAGACGTTATTAAAGTATAAGTTTTAGAGCAACATCTTGGATAATTGGAAAGAGATGTCAAAGGCCCAGATGGAGATATTAACTTTCCAGAAATAGAACTATTCCTCTGACACTGGTAGAATAAAACCTTGAAGATAAGTATAGAATTCTCTTGGTCGATATAAGAGCCAAATCTACTTCCATGCTATTGTCCAGCACTGAAAATAATTTTGTTTCAATGGGACTCTCCCAATAAAAAGCACTTTCGTTAACGAGAATTTTGAAATAGAACATTATTTACCTCTTTGACGTACTTGAAAAGAATTTGACTTAGATTACTCTTAAAAAAGTAAAATGTTAGGTCCATCTGGTCCCCATTCCAGGGGCTTTAATTGCTACGCCAAGGAATGACTTTGGTGTGTGGAAGTCCCACATAGTATTGTATCTATATTCCAATATACAAATTCATTTTTAAGAGATGAGAACATGATGCAAAACATAAAAACAATGTAATGATGAAAACAAAAGTACTTTGAAATCTGGCTCTTATTTCACATTTTGGTACCATTTTTTCTCTTCATTCGCCAACAACAATAGCATTACAAAAATTAAAGAAAGAGAGAACTTAGAAAACCTTCAAAGGCTCTGAATTTCAATTATAATTATTATGTATGATTAAATCCCTAGACCTCTTCTGAGTCTGTTTAAATCACTTATAATAAAATTCATTTTATCATATGAATAAAAGTAAAAAACTATTTACTTTTATTTATTTTTTTTAAGAAAAGCTCATTATTTTCTCTGATGGAAAAAACTGCAGCTGCAGAAATGGACCTCAGCACTGCACATAAATAGAAAGGGAAAATTAAGAAATTGCGTTGTACCAATGAAGATTTTCAGAGAGCTTAACTCTATTTATCACTTCTTATTAATCATTTGGCTAAAAGACATGAGTTTTTATTCATATATTTATTTTTTTACATAACCAAAAACTATATCATTTACTTCATGTAAAAAATTAATAGTAAACGTCTTAATGAAGTCATTAAAATGTTTTCTTAGACACCTCTTTGCTCACTTAATTTTATTAAAAATGTGATGTTTAACACCATAACTCTTTGAATTTAAAATAAAATGAAAATTTATATTCAAATTGTCAGTTCCATGAAGTCACGAACCAACTCGGTGGAAAATATTTTGGAATCGTTACAATAAGATGTATCAGGGAATTATGGACATTTTATATGAAGTCTCATAATATGTTTCTCTCTTTTTTATTAAGATGAAATAATTAGCTATTTATAAAAAGATTACAGTTGTTAAAGTATTTTACCAAAGTGCAGTTTGATTTGTTTGTTTTTATAAGGATTTTTCTATAGGATTAATTTCTCATTTTAAATAAAATCAATTCTCCAATAAAATTAACAAGATTCACATTAAATTGTATTTCTAGCATACTAAACTGGAGTAATTTCTCAGCTTCTTAAATATGGAAATGGTATTTGTGAAATAACTAAAATAATTTTTAATATTTTCAAATGATTAGCACTAGAATGGACCTTAAAAATCACTTACTATATTCTAAGCCCTTTATTTTAGGAGCGGTAGTCAGAAAGATTAAAATACTTACCTAAGTTAGCATAGTTTGTTATCCTATATAAGAATCAGAAATAAGATCTGGAAACCCAAATCTTTAGTGTACATGTATGTACACTAAATCATAAAAATGCTCAAGCATAGTGTTCAGATAAACAATGTTCTGTTAAGAAGAAAGTCACTTGACTATGTTATTGAATTTAGAGAAATCATTAGATATTTGTGTATAATTTAATGGTAAGTAAACTGAGGCTTAAATAAATTAGATTTGTTGTGGCATTTTAATCAACCAAAAGTAAAGCTAAGTTACACATCAAAGTACTTTTTGGCATTTCGAAATTACCCTCAATTGTGAAAAATATATCAGGTTAATGCATCTATTATTAATAGAATCATATCCTTTAACTTTCTGTTGGAAAACAATGTTTTGAAAGTTTAAAATGTAATTGGCTTTTAAATACGTTTTCATTTTCTTATGAATGAATGGTAAATTATATCATTGATGAAATGTCTTACCAATCATATCTCTGTATTAAGTATAGGTGCACACACGTGCATATAATGTGACTTGATAATGCAAGAGGAAGAGCAAGTGATCCCTTATGATCACATCTTTTATTTTTTATTTTTTAATAGGGTTACTCAATTGATTAATTCCAGGCTGTTGTGAACAGAAAATATCTTGAGTATCATCGATGTATTTGACAAAATATCTTGGGTTTTCCGTGTGGATTACATGAAGAGCTAGGGCTATGATTATGATTAAAATATCAATCACGCCCAAATAGTATTGGCTACTATTTATTAACATGCAAATACCACTGAGTCTTTACATAGTTCCATTGTGTTTAGTATTTTAGTCAATTTGGATGAAGATATAAATGGCAAATGTTTCAAGGTTATAGATATTTTATAATAGATGAGAGAATTAATATTACAATTTTTACAGGCTTCTACAAATAAGCCAAAACCAAGGTGGTATGGCTTCAATCAACTGCATATTCACCGAATGGGAGACGTGAGGCTTATCATGATTCATATTACAATCACCCAGCTTTTCAGTAAACAACTTTAGGGCAAGCTATTAATGTGATGCGGTTATCACAGAAACTAATAAACTTGAAGGTTTTAAATAAAGTCAGAGAGTCTAGATAACAGAGTTGTAATTTCAAATACCTCAAGGGCCAAGCAGGAAAAGTGAGTGAGTGAAACAGACAAGAATGAGGTAATAGAGGATGGATGTGCAACTGCAGTGATGCAGAGCACATTCTCTGCAGGCATTCCTTTACTTTTCCTTTCTTTCTCCGCACTCCCACCATTCTCTTTCATGTTCTCTCTCTCATTCATATTCTCTCTCTCATTCATATTCTCTCTCTCTCTCTCTCTCTCTCTCTCATGCAAATACTGTGCTGCCTTGAAGAACTCAAGTGTCCAGGTTGAAACTGGACTGAAATCTGAATTTTTGGATACTAGCTAAGATCTTCTACAGGTAGATCAAGTTATACCCTATATCTAAATATACTTCAAGAATATCACTGAAAACTTACGTTCAAAAGGTATAGAGACCAGGACGAAGGACTTGAAACCATAATTTAATAAAGAATGAGTAGGATAATATAGAAATCTTAGGCAGGTTGATGAGAAAATTTAAGGAAGAAATGATAGTTATTTTCATGTATTTGATGCTTGAAAATTTCACGTATTTCATGTCATATGAAAAAGAAAGCAATAACTAATATCACAGTTTAGACCGATAAATGGAAATACTAAGGAGGCAAGTTTTAATTTCCAAGAACTTTCTAAAAACTATAACAACAAAAACTATAACAAAATGAAAATAGATGTTAAGAAAAGTGGCAAGGTAATATTCATAAGACACATTCAGAATTAGTTTGTATGGTTGATTCTTCATAAATGTCATAATATTTCATATATGAACAGAATTAGAGAGGTAATTTTTAATCCAAGCCCTCTATTTAAAGGTGCTATCAGAGATCACCAGACAGAGGGAATTTATCTGTGATGTGAGAGTTTATTGCTAAAACATTCGAGCTTCTTCATCCAATGTCAATAACACATCTATAGGAATAGGGCATTTTAAGTGTGGGCTTCTAAGCAAATAAAAGATGTATGCAATTATGGGCAAAATTGGTTTATGTTGGCTAACTATTCTAATTTAAAAGGCTGTGAGATTCTTTTGAGCTATGAATGAATGAACTTTCAGGGAAACATGACCATGTTTAAGAAACATGTTTAAGAAACACTACTAGACATTTGCATCATGTTCTATCACAACATACCATGACTTTAGCAAATATTTCTGCATGTCCAACTGCTAGGCTTCAGAGTGCTGTTTCAGTACTCTGAGGTTACAAAAATTAAATAAATAAATAAGAAAGTCCCAAAACAAGGACTAAATTTCTCCTAACAATCATATTTATGAAAATTTGATTTTAGAAAAATATGGACTGAATTTGATTTTTAAATAGGCAAACAAATTTTAAAAAAGCCTTGGAACTCAGGGGAAGTAACATAAGAGGAGAAATGTTAGCAAAAGTCACAGAATACTCTGTGAAAATACCATTAATATACATTAGACATCTTAGGTCCCTTGGCTTATCAGTATAAACTCCTTTGGTAAATCAAAGACTACAATATGTTTTACCTTTCTTACCCTCAAATGTCACACTACTAGCCCAATATGAAAAGTTTATTTGTATCCTGAAATAAGCATTTTAAAGACACTGATCTAAATCTTCTAGATGAAAAGATCAAATTTGCTTTATCATTAAGGTATAACCTTCCATATAAAAGAATTCAGCATAAGTCTCTGTTCTTTTGCCATGTCAAGAATGAAGGACTAGTAAGAAAACTAGTTGGAGCATAATGGCATTATATATGGGTAATTTCATTTATTTCATATTTATATTTATAATATAGCCACCTTAAAATTTCTGTATTTACATATATATCAACATTTTAATGCTTGATATATTTAATTTTGAATATCATAAGTATTCATGCCTGCTTCCAATTTTGTTTTATTTTACTAGTAACGTGCAAAATTTGTTTTTAATCTTGGCCAATATTTTTTAAGAAGCAACATCAACCATAAGATCAGAGAGAGATCTTAGAAATTTAAATTTTAAATACTACAAAACATCCTCTAATAAGATAATCTCTTTTTTATTTCTTATTTGTTTTGCTTTTTTTGCGTGTTATTTGGGGTGGGGGTTGGCAAAGAGTTGTATTTGTGTTGTTGTAGCAAAAACTGTGACATAAAATCTACCCTTATAACAAAATTTTATTTTTAAATATACAGTACAGTATTGTTACCTATTTGCACATTGTTGTATAGAAAATCTCTAGACCTTTTCCATCTTATATGACTCAACTCTATACCCACTGAACACCAACTCCCTATTTTCCCTTCTCTCCAGCCCTTGGCTACCACCATCCCATTTTCTGCTTCAATGAGTTTCACTATTTTAGATACCTAATATAAGTGGAATTATACAGTATCTTGTTTCACTTCACATAACATCCTCAAGGTCATCCATGTGATAGCACATGACAGGCAAGACAGAAACCAGTCCCTTGGACAACCTCCCCAAAATCCATAACACTGAACCCACACTCTAGTTTTTCCCTCCTAAGGTAGAAACTAGAAATTGAAGGTTTTTTCCTACTTGTTCCTCACTGAACAAGAGGTGAGGGCCTATAACAAGTGAATGCCTGCTAGTCCAAACCTCTGCTTTTGTTCTCAGTGGTCTCCCAACTGGTGCCCTTTCTTGTCAGTGCTTAGATTCAGACAAAACAGAAACCAGTTCCTTTGGAAGCCACCCTGAGAAGTCAGAACTTGGACGTACAGTCTGGTCTTCTCTCTCTTCCCAGGGAAAAGCTAAGGGCTGGATATTTCCTCCCAATTGTGTTGCACTGCACTGGGGGGAGAAACTATGGTGAGTCAGTGTTATGAATTTTACCTGGTTTGTCAATGTTATACCTGGTTTGACGTGGCCGTTTTCACACTGGCTTGGTATGCAGGAGCCTCTTAATTGGTTTCAGGATTTCTCACAAAGAGGGTTGGTCAGTGATTTGTTGTTAGAGTCAGTGTCTGTGAGGGGAAGGAGGGTCTGGGTCTTTCTATTGTATCATCTTGCTAATATCTCCCCCTGGCATTTTGTTTCTTTGTTTCTTTCGTTAAATGCAATCTTAAAGATCACTTTTGGGGACCCTGACATTATTTGGCATTGCTTGATTTTCCCAATTGCCATTTCATTCTAAAATCTCATTTCTCTGTGAAAATAAGCAGCCAACTTTATTAGCAACTTGTTTCTGATAATTACTCAAAATGATCTTGACCATATATACTGGAAATGTGAACTATAAATTACTTTAGTATCAAGTTTTCCTTCAAATATCAGAAGTCTAATCAAAGAATTCTCAAAATTTTATCAACAATATTTATATTTAGTTTAGATTTTAATTCCAGTATATTTAAATGATTGCACAATTCTATTTCTCTTCTCTGCAGAGCTCGGGTACTGTGTTCATTACCATGGCAACTAGTTTGAGACATCTGATAGAGCCAGCAGAAATGATTCTCTTACATAAACACAAAAATAAAGCAAATTGAACACTAAGTAATCTGAAGTACCTACACAGGTTTCTACCGAAATTCATCTTTTCTGAAGCATCTAAACAGGAGTTTTAGAAGAGTTTCAAGATAAGAGACTAATCTCAAATTATTTCTCTATTGTTTGAATCTTCCCTGCTAGAATAATTGTCCTCATGATCTGATGATGTGGTGGAAAGGAACATTTTCTCTTTAATATAGACTATCCTAGAAAGCTGCCTATAATCTGATTAGAGTCAAATGATTCATCCAGTGGATAATGTGAGCTCTCATCTCCCCTTTATATTGCAAGAGTGGTCTGGAAATGAAACGATCAGATGGAGAGCACACTGACATTTGTGGAGCATGGCCATGCGAAGAAGAGAATGACCAACTTAACATATTTACCCAGGGAGAGGTGACCAGTTTGTACTATGACCGTAATTCACCAAGTAGACATACCCTTTCTTTTTCCTTCCATAACACTTTGATCACAGAAAACATGATTCAATATAGTCTCTCATACAGTTATTTATATTCCTATGAATTTTGGAACTACTGAATGAACTGCAAGGTCTTGAAACTGAATACTAATTTTTAAAGGAAACATTGGCAAAATCTCTAAAATTTTGACCTTTCCTTGACTGTTAAACTAGCTACATGTAGCTGAATTTAAATAATACAGGCTTTCCCCCAGGCAATTTAGGCTAAATGTGTCCTTAAAATTTTTAAGACTTTAATGCTGTCCTCAGATGTTCTGTGAAAATGTGAGAAAAATTAAAATGTCAGAGAAAGGAAAACTACCAACCAGAGAGGAAATGATTGCAATGTATTCTGGATCATCTAGAGAAGCCTTGGGCAGGCAGAATTGTCAGCTATGCAGATTGTTATGCAATAATCAAGCTCCCCCAAAAAACTAAGGATGGAAAATCTGTAATATATATGACTAACCATGCCACGAGTGACTTACAACACAGCCGTATAGTGCTATTTATTGCTGATTTATTCACAGTTAGCATTTATTTAATGCCTAATATTTTTGAAGCCATTTCAATGGCTAAGCATGAATGAAAGGTCCATAAAGTGTCTATTCTGATATTAATTGATATTAATAACTATATATATAAAATATGGCTATGCCCACTTCATCTCCAAAATATTTGAAAGATATAAAATACATATGCATATGTACTTATATATGGAAAGCTAAAAGTATATATAGCTATATTCATATATACAAAAGTAGTATATACACATATTTCTGACTGCATAGAAATATGTGATATATAGGAAACCATGACAGAGAAATCATTAGCTATACAAGAAATTATGAAATAAGTATGGAGATCTATCATCAATGAGGGAAAATCTGTTCTATAGAATATCAATAAAGAAAGCATGTTGTATTATTGCTGAACACAAGCAGAAACTTGAACAAACTGTAATTTTAATAAAATAGCACTTACTGTAGTTCTATAGGGAATATGTTATAATGGCTCATTTTTATTTATATTTCAATCAATGTTTTATATGTAACTATAATTAGGTATATCTTATGCCACAGAGGGAGTTAAAAAAGGTTGCTGTCTTTAAAAGTATGATTTAAATTATTTTAATTATTTGGTGATTGTGATTATTATATAGTAAATCACATATATGATTATATATGATCATAAATCATATGTACATACATATATGTAAGGAAAATTTTAGACTAGTCCTTTCACTCAGGTAAGGGACATCTGCATTATGCTCTTTATCATTTATACCACTTGTATACTCTGTGAAAAATCCAATGCTATGTAACAACAATAGAGTTTCATGGATTACCATCAGACCACATTTATCTTCTGAGAATGGAATAATTAGCTTCGTTGAGTAAGAAGGAAAACCTTTATTCTGAAAATGCTTTATAATCTTTTCCTTCCAAAGTCAGCATAACTAAATCAGATCATTTATTCAGAGGATACACTCTGTTCCTTATCCTCCCAGAGGAGAGAACCAGAGGAAATACAGGATTGCAGTGTGGGGAGACTTGAGAGGCATGAAAAAGCACCTTTTGTCTGCAAGGTAATAATTGAGCTTCATGGATTGACAGGCCAATGATAGGCTTATATATAAAAGCCATTTCCTATCCCTTAAATCTGTCTCTGTAGGAACACAATGCATATAGCTCCAATAAAATCATTTTCTACTCAGACTCATCTAAGATTTGTCCTCTTTTATTGAGAGAAGTTTGAATTATCAAAATGTGAGAATCTAAAAATAGTGGTTTATAATCGAAAGCCTAATTCTTTCTTAATTATAGGTATGCTACAGTGGCAGTATAATTAGGGATGATCAGCAGCTCCAAAGTGAGTCAGACTTTATCATTCACTCTGTATAAGGATGGGTTCCATATAGAAAACCCTGGAAAATGGAGATGCAGGGTCTTTTCCCTCAAACGTCTTGGTGGGTACAAGACGGTTCTCCATTTACTCTCCCTCTAGGCAGAACAAAGTACATATTTCATTCTCATGTTTGTTTTACTGATCATTACTGAAGGGATGTATAGTTTTTAAGTTCAAAATTTTAAAGCTTAAATTGGAATTCTAAAATGATGTATACTTTTTGACTTCACTAAAGCAATATTAATATAACAGTTTATTATTAAATTATTTAACTGAAATCTGAAAATACTTTAGGCTTAAATTGAATAATTGATATCACTTTAGGACAAAACTGATAGATCTCTATAAACAAGATAAAATATTCATCTTACAATTTGATATAATGTGCTTTCATCCCCCCAAAAGATATACTTTTAGGAAACAGTTAATACTGAGAAAAAAAACTAGTTCAGAATTGTTTTAAAACTGGCCATTTGCTCTTTAAAATGTTCTTAAACAAGTTATCTTTCATTCTTTCTCTAGTCATATATCTTTAAATTTTACACGATGACTCAACTTCTCAAATCAATGTCCCCAATGACTAAATCCAAAGTTCTTGCTGTAATAAACACAGAAATTTGGCTTGATAAACTCTGTGATAATAGAACATTTTAAATAAATAATAAAATTCCTCATCATAAGCAGCATAAAAAGGAAAAAAAACTACCAATAAAACCAAAATAAACCATATTAGGAAACATAAGATAACTTAGAACTTTAAATATTAATTAGCAAATGGTAAAAATGGTGAAAGTTTTTTTCTCTCTTATTTTAAATTTCATTTTATTATTAGTTTCAAGTATACAGTACATTGGTTAGACATTTATGTAGTTTATAAAATGATCCCCTAATTACTATTTCTCTCCTCTGGCTCTCCACCTAGACATTACTTTAATGCTAACTGCATTCCCTATGCTGTGTTCCCCAACCCCACAACCATCTATCAACTACTAATTTGTACTTCTTTAACCCTTTACCCCATCTCCCTTCCCTCTGGCCATCACCAAATTTTCCTCTATATTTGTGAGTCTGTTTTTGATTAGTTCGTTCTTTTTGTTCCTTAGATTCCACATAAGTGAAATCATATGGTATTTTTTTCTGTCTGACTTATTTCACTCAACATAACCTCTAGGTCCATCCATGTCCTTGCAAATGGTAGGATTTCAGTTTTTTAATGGCTGAGTAATATTCCATTGTGTATATGAAAAAAATGGTAAAAGTTTTTACTTTCACATGTAATTAGTTGTCTTGAGTCTGAAAGTAAGCATGAGTGATGGCCAGAGGACAAAGAGTACAGTACATATCTTTGGTCTGGCTTCAGCTCACTCCATCTATATCCAATCCCTTTCCTGGCAGAATAGTTATCATGGTAATCAATCTGCCAGGTTTCACCCCCATCTTGAATCCACCTTACAGGAGCCCCAAATGTGCTTAGAGCTAAAGGACAGTGAAAAGAGATAGGAAGACCAAGATGTGTAGTGAATGTTAATTTTAGGAATAGAAACAAGGAGAATTTTTTTTTGCAACACTTTCCACTATAATCTATTTCCACTATTCAGCCAAACTACTACTCATAGACAGACTAGAATTTAAGGGAAAACATATTAATAAAAATCAATTATGTTTTTCTTTTATAATGCCTATGAATTAGCTTTATCTTATTCAATACATTTTAATTAACACTGTAAAGAGAAGTTATTTTTTTCAAAGAGAATCTGTTTTCTCAATCTCTATATACTAATGAAAGAAACTCTATGTGAAAAGCTAAGAGACATGATACAGTAGGAAAGCTACAGAATCCTGGAAGATATTCTTGGGAGTCAGAAGCAAAATTAGGATTGTCTTCACTATTATCATCACAGTACCCAACTATCAAACATTAATACAGTTAATACAGTTATTCAGAAATACTCTTGTTTAGCAGCACCTTTTTAATCCAACTTTAAGAAACAAGTCTTTTTTGTGCATAATTTCCAAAATCATAACCATGTTATATATTTCAGGGGAGGAATTAACATGGCCAGCTCCTATTCACTTTGGTGATGATGTGTGCTGTTATGTTAGCTTCCCCTCATTTGTACAAACAGAATAAATAGTGTGGCTTTTAAGTATCTTTGACCCATATCCTTCCTTTTCTTGAAAAGAGGAAGCTGACTACAAAACAATGGTATGCACTGAGACCTAGCCAAAGCTGATTAATCAGCAATTCCTTTTGAACATATGTTGACAGGAAATGTGAGGCCCTGCCTGAATTCCTGTTATGATAATTCACTGAAATTACATAAGAAAACATGGATGTGACCAAAACAGAGCAGGGAGGCAGTGAAATAAATCCAGAGACCTTTCTCTTTAAGGAAAAATAGTTTATGAAAAGAACTTTTAGGAGTAAAAGACCTCTGCACAGTTATTAACTGTCTGAATTTGGACAGATCCCCAAATTTACCTAAGCTTTAGTTTAATAATGCCTAGCAGTCAAATAAAAATCATTGCTCTGGCTATCAGACAGAAATATTGTGAGTTCAAAGAGATAATGCATAAGAAACTGCTCTGGGAAGCTGTACTGATGAAAGTTATCAGTTTGCTTAGATACTCAACATCAATTCTCTGTTACTCTAGGGAAAGTAAACTCCATAATACAGAAATTATGGCGTGTGTGTGTGTGTGTGTGTGTGTGTGCGCGCGCGCGCACGCACGCGCGTGTGTATGTATACACACAAACACATATCATAGGATCATGGTCTCTGTGGGATTAGTGCACTGAATACAAGAATATGAATAGCAGCATTCTTTTGCCCGGGATCATCCAGCCTTCTCATCTTGTCTACTAGAGAATTCGTGTATCTTGGCATCTTGAGGATTATGGCATGTGTTTCTGTGATTGACTGAGCTAAGGCAGACTGAAAAGTTCTGGGAACATGAATGCACAATAGTTGAGAGTAGTTGGTGCTATTATTGTTTGAAGCTAATGACAGTAACTCTCAGTAGAGGTACACTCACCTGGAAGAGAGAGTCTGGAAACAAGATTATTTTGATCAATTTATGTAGCACTGAGTAAGACACAGATCTCATTTACCTCAAGAGAGAGGAATACTAGCAAAATATATAAATAAAAGCAAGCCAGTTGGGATGCAAATAATAAAAAAATGCTTCAAAACACACTTCTAATTAAGAGCCACACGATATTCTAATTTATTTCAATAGATCTATTGTTACGATCAAGCTAGAGCATTATGTTATATTAATTATATTTAAACATATCTTACATACATGTTCACAGATGAGAGTAAATTGTCATTAGTAGTATATCTGTATTATAACATTCATACATGGAACCGCATTAAAGTCAGAGTAGCTGCTGTCGGACTGACCACCTTCTGCACTTAAATTGTGGTACCTAATGAAAGCATCATGACTCCATCGGGCCACATATGTCCAGGCTATTATCTGTTCTCAGCTGTGGCTGCCCCCACCACTTTTTCTCCCATCATATCTTCAGCTCAACTGAAGTTTTTTGGAAAAGAGGCCAGCGGCCGTGTAGGAAGAGAGAGTCTTCAAATTATAATCTATGACTTCAGCTGAAAAATGAAGTCCTAATCCTAATTCCAGAGTAAATTGGCCTGAATCGCACTCAAACAAACTCAGATATATCCAAAGATATATCATATATATTGGCTTAAGACTTAAGTTTATTAGCTGTATTTAAACATTTATATAGAATGAGTTCATATATAGAAATAATAGTATAATGGAAGAAAATTATACCAACATCAGCCTATTGGGCCGATAAGACTGCAACTTTTAAAAAAATTAAAATACATTTAATAGACACATTCTAATTATGCTGCACAATTTACTTATTTATTTATTTATGCTATACATTTTAAGAGTTAGAAAGTTAAAGGACTTCATTAGCCTTTTCTTGGAGGACTTCACAGAAAATTCATAATCTGTTTCCTGACAAAGAATTAACATAACTGATTTCAAATTGAGTATTCAGCCATTAACGATGTATAATAAATGGCAGTCATACTTATTTAAAATCAAATAAAAAACAACACCCTTTTGTTTTAAAAATAATAACACTCTAATCTGAACTATACTTTGCTTCAATTTGTTCCAAAAGGAGAATCAAATTTTATAAAACAGATTTTTATTACAATATTATGTTTTTCCCCAAAGGAGTTAGGAATCAGAATAGAGATAGAGATAGAGCTAAGGATAGGGATAGGGAGGGGTGGGGGACAAGGTCAAGAACAGAAATAGAGACAGAGAAGGAAGTTACTTTCACCTAGTACTTTTGTGTAGATCATGGGAGGGGGTGAGGGGGACAAAGTTAAATAGGTTAAATTTTAAGAACAAAATCAGAAGTTACAAAGCAGAATCTCTTACCCTGAAAAACTCTTTAGTGGAGCCAGAGTCTAATGTTCCATAAGCAATTTCTGTTTGCTTAGAAAGATCCTCAGCACTTTCGATGGGAGACACCATCCTCTCTACAGTCAGGAAGGCAGCTAAGTTAGCCGTGTAGGAGGAGATTATGATCAGGGTAAAGAACCACCACACACCTCCAACAATGCGCCCAGAGAGGGATCTAATAACAAGTATGAAATGGATTTGTAAAGTGACACGAATGACCCAATAAAAAAACAAGTTAGCAGTATTACGCAAATATTGACTTATAGGGGAATATTTAACTTTATATTTTTCAATATATCTGCTACTGAATGAAACTAGAAGTTATTAAACATTCTGGGCAAGGGGTACAGATTAGCTAGATTCGATGAGATACCCAGAGGTCAAAACTTCAGATTCCTGAGATTCTTTCATAGTTATAATGCCCAAATCATTGATGGTATGAAATCTTTGTAACAAAGCAATTTCAAAAAACATGTAAATAATCCATCCAATGCTCATTCTACTTTATCCACTCATGGCTTATAAGCAAACATGAAGAAGAAAAACTAAAATTACCAACAATCCTCAAAACAATGTTAACACACAAATCCAAATATTAAACTAAAAGAGTATGCACCATAGATGTAGCTTTAAATACTGTAAACATCCCCTGTTTTAAAACATTCAGCCAGTGAATTTCCAGAGCTCTCAAAAGAGGTTCAATATTTCATTAGCTTTTGTGTGTGTACGTTTTAGATACTGTACAAGATAGAAGATGGAAAAGAATGACACTACAAACAAAGGTATGACACAAAATATAATTCTTAATCAAAATCTGATGCTTCATGGCATGGATGCTATCTCCCTGTTCCTTTGTTCCTCCTGCTTAAGAAAAAAAGAAAACTCAAGGAAAACAAATTAGACATTTAAAATTTTGCCAACATAGAAATTCTTAATTTGAAATATAAGAAGAAAATAATATTTCTGTGATCATGAATTCTTACATAAAATACTTTTTAGAAGCTTAATAGATTTATAATAATTTACATTAAACCCTAGGTTGATATATATAGATATGTAGATACAAATATATTGTATTATTTTAAAAGATTTGGTGGGATTCTGCACATAAAGGCATTAGAGTAATATTGACAAATATAATAACTATTAATAACTCTGCTATGCTTAAAAATTTGGCTGGTTATAGTGAAGACCTATTTCTAAAAATTTAAATTATAAAAATTGGGCAATTTATGGCCCAACCCCAAATTCCTCACAGTTAACAATTAAAAACATATCTTTTGATAAATCACAAATACTACATCAAATTACTTGGTAATATCTATAGAATAAATTAGTCAGGTAAAGATTTTTTAGATAAAAAGCATCTGTTGCTGAAATAGAGAGCAGGCAATGAAAAACAAAAAAATATAATTAAGAGCCCTTATGAAAAACATAAGAATATAATTAAGAAGAACAAAGAATTAAATAAATATGATAAAATGAAAAAGTTAAACACTTCTCACTCGTATTTGGAAAAGGATATTAAATACATTTTAAAATTAGGCAACTCCTTATGCAGACGCAGCTACTCAAAATATTCACTATTCCACAGCAATGGAAGATATAATTATATGATATGTACCCTGTATTTAAGAGGGCAGGTCAGTACCTGACTGCTCAAATCACTTAAAACAAAACCGATTATGTGGTAATTGCTTTTGACACTATACATTGCATGTTAACTTGCAATATATTTGAGAATCATATTTATAAGTCCTTTGTAGGTATAAAATAGACACAAGATAAAGAGACAAATTGTTCTCTATATTCTAGTGCTTAAATCAGATTTAAAGGGATTAAGTATGCCAATTTATTTAAAGTGTACAAGATATCTCCAGAAAATTATTGGACTTCCATATTATTCAAAATAAAATTTTCAAGCAATTATTATTTACTAAATAATGTTTTCAAAGGATCAATTAATGTTTTTGAAGAGTTCCTGAGAAATTTCATGCAGAGGGGCAAATTCAATTTTATGTTTTATGGTGATAGACAAAAACAGTTTTTCTAATTAGGAAAAAAAATTTTCACCTCTCAGCATCTGTACTAATGGAACAAATAAATGCACGTATTCTAACAATTCTTTTTATTCTCTATTAAATTATTTTAAAATGTCATTTTAAATTAAAATAGTTTAATTCATTTGAATTATTTAGGGACACTGTGGAACAAAACCAGAAGCAAGCAGGAGAATAAAAGTCAACTTTAGAGCACTTTGTTCTCATAATTTTTGTGGTTCTACTCTTCAGGAAATTATAATAGCATATTCTAAACATAATTTTAAGCAAGTGACCAATTCAGTTCAATCAATAATTCTACATTAAAATTTAAATGCCGTATTAATATTAATAATGTAGTTCCATATCATATTTTAAAAAGAAATGATAAATATCTTTTAAAGTATTTAAAGAGCATCTCTAGAGTGATCTCTGAATTTCATATATTATTATTATTACTATTATTATTTTAGATGCTAACTGCTCTATTCTTTTCTAAATTGGAGTATGTAACCATCATTGCATTTTAAGTAAAGATCGTTTGGTTCATTTGAAAAATTAAATTTGCCTATATTATATAGAATGTTAAATTTTTAAATGTACATATAGCATAAAATAAAAGTTATATGCCTAAACTTTTTAATAAACGGAATTTTGCCCATATATATTCTGTGGCAAAAGTGTCAACAAATAAAATGGAAAAAATACATTATCTAAAATCTGTCTTACTAGAAAATAAAAATTATTGCATATGAAATGATAGTGAAATCAAAAGCACAGGGAACAGATCATATTTAGGCTTGTTAAAAATTATAAGTTGTGTATACATCATGGTGGACCCTGGGATAACACAAGTTGTTAAATATGCCCTGTATATAAACATGCTCCAGCCTCTGTATATAAATGTTTTCTGCTCCTTGAAGAGCACTGGACACCAAAACTACCTTCAGAGCCATGATGCATGAGGAGCAAGGCAAACAAAACTGAGAGTCCATCTATGGGAATCCAGATCAATATACCCTACTCCATAATGAACCCCCATTCACTTCTACCTACCTACTCAAAAGGCAGGGCATAATTTATGTCACCCTAAGATAAATGCCTTATGTCTCAGGACTAGGGTAGCCTTCTTATCATAGATGAAAAATTTCATTATTATTTATGGACCAGAATGTTCTCTGAAATCCCAATTTGGTTAGTATTTTTCTTCCTTATTAATAGAAACTTCTCTTTATGTCTTTAATTTAAATCAGATAAACTAAATATAGAGGTAAAACTATGAGTTTTACATATTGTGTCAGAGGTCATCAGAATGACATATATATAAATAAATAAATATATAAATATCATTGGCATATTTCTAATTCAGAGTATTCCCAAAGAAAAACCATAGGAAATATGATTGAATTAAGATCGTTTAGATCTATGTAATTCATAAAAATTTGCCCTAATATCAGAAAAATAAACAGTTGATAATTTCTGGATACATGATGTATTTTCTTTATATCTAGAAAATACAATAAAGATTGTAAAAAATACAAATTTTTGAGCTTTCATATAGCTTTTTCTTGAATTAATCAGTTATTGTCCTTAGAAGTGCCAATAATATTAACAATATAATGAAATAGTATTAGAAAAGTTACCTCTTCTCTAGTTATTAAAATATCCCATAGAATCAAAGGAAGGTAGAACAAAGGGAATGTGTTTTTTTATATATTCATCATATTTAGGTGTTCTAGTATAGGAATTAACATGTTATAATGAGAAGAGGGCATATTAGTTTATTTCATAATTTGTGTATTATCAGTCTGTATGGCACAAACTTTTATAATGAATCAGCAATTATTATTATCCAACCATGTATTCCTAGATATTTGTAAAATGTTATCTAATGTCCTTTTAATCCAGCAACCTAATCTTAAAAAAAAAAAAAAGCAGATTTTACATTCTCTTTCACACCATTTCCATGAGCTGATGATGGGGAAAAAAGAGATGGGATGTGCGCCAATGAAGTTTTGTAAACAAGCTGTTGCTTTTGTAGTTAGTAACATTGCCCATTTTCCCATATACAGGTCTGTGGGTCAACACAGATGACTGTAAAATGAGAATATGCAGCAAAAACACGGTACCCCTCCAAGAAGGCATGGAATGATAGGAACCTTATGCATTTTATAGCCTCTCCATGGTGTGTATGATTTCACCAGGGAAATATAAGGTCAACATTCAGAGAACATTGCTCAAATATCTCACAGGCTCATGCCGATTTGAAGTATCTGTCCTTATGAGTCTTAACCTTGGACAGGTAGGCGGCAGCTGCTTAATTCTTTACGGTGAATTCATAAACGCCATGAATGTCCACTTGAGACCTAAAATGCACAAAGTTGAAGCAGGTGAGTAACCAACCTTGGTGAAATATCGCATCCTTGCTGCATAAAGGCACCCAAGGAAAACCAGAGACTATTAAAAATCCCAAATTCATTAGTTGATTCACTACTTTGTGTTTCTCTTCCATCTTCAAACTCCTCAGTGTGCCACTCGTAGGGGCTAAATCTGCTGACCAGGAATAAAACTACACTGACCCCAATGTAGGCAAAAACAATGCACATCCAGATCTCATAGGCTAAAGGATCAAGAAATGAAAAGACTCCCGGTTTGGACTTCTGAGGCTTCTTGATCATGATAGATATCCCGAGGCTCATAAAGGGCTTTGAGAAGTCAATCACCTCTTCTCTCACAAGGGTAATAGTTAATGGAGCAATTGCAATATCAGCTTTCTGTAAGGGAAATAAAGGAAAGTAATAGTACTTGGAGTCATGGTCAGAAAGGAATCATAATTACATTATTGGATCAAAAGGGGAGGAAAGGAAATCAAGGAAATGGCAATAGTATTTCCCTGGTAGAGTCTCAGTACAACAACAACAAATACAATTCGTTCCCCCAAATCCCTCCTTTTTATAAATAGTCCACCCATGGCTTGCTTATGACAATTCCATCTTTTCACTGCATCTATGCCTTTGCAACCTTTGAGCACTGCACATGGCCCAGATGCTTCAGGACAGATGAAATGCCTGTCTCATTCTTAATCTTCACATGTTCACAGGAAATATAAGATAGTATTCCTAGGGTAATGTGGAAAACCAACAACCTCAGACGTAGGTACTTTCCAGGAAGGGGAGGCATTCTGTCAATAACAGTTCGAATTAAATGATTTTCTATGAGAGCTATACTTACCCCATATACAAGTTCTCCAACCATCCCATTCCAAATTTTCGTGTCTGCATCCCTGGCCCCATACTTGCCGTCCCCAACAATTGTCAACTTGTATTTGAATCCACAATGTTTGGCAATTTCCGCAGCCAAGTCAACACAGTAGCCCTCATAGCGCTCATTGCCTTCAAGCATTTCATGATTTTTCTTCATCATAACATATGGAGATTCCTATATGAAAAGACAATGCTTTGGTTGATAAAAAGTTATGTTAATTATTTACTCTCATTGAATCAAACCTTCTAGTTTAATAATTACCTGTTAGATAGAGCCATTGTAGAATATAAATGGTAGAGAATATTTAGAGGAAAATATTAAGCATAATCCTTCCAGAAAAGGTCCTCAAATGTCTATCATTATATTTCACTTACATAGCTTGTACTTAGCCAGGCCAAAGTAAGCAAGAGACTCAAAAGTACAAACTGTTGACATATCCCTTGTCATGTTTGTAATTCCTGGGGCTTAGAGAGGAAGAATGCTCTTCAACTTCTATTTTACTCAACTCTGGATCTACCATGCTCTTCTAGGTTAAGGCTATGCTGACCCCAAGAACCACTATTTACCCCAAATCTTGTGTCATTGTTGCTTCAAGGATAAGGTTCATGTGGAAATCATGTTTTTGGCCTGCAGTACGCAGACGGAAAGGATCATTGCCATGGTGATGTTCTGATTCTACCCTGTCAGACTTCAGGTCTCACTTCATCTATGAGATATAATATCCTAAAATGATACTACAAGGATAGCTACAGCATAGCCTCACCCTGTAAACATAAGAGAGAAGAAACATAAAAAATGATTCAACACAACCTAATACTCTCCACTGAAAAGTGGCATCAAGGATATTTGGGGTCTCAGTGAGATAATTCCTCTCAATGACATGATTAAGGCAAAAATCCTCAAATGTCTAGCTTATATTTATTAAGATATTTTTAAATGCCAACCAATATTTTTATACAAATCCTTATTAGCCCATCTATATTTTCTTATCAATACTGTTAGAATAATAAATCCCACAAATTACTACACCACTTCTTACCAAAATAAAATAGAAATATTGTTTTGTCACAGAATTTTGTACTGTTAGTAAATCCCATTTCCTCTACTTCATTTTTTTCAATAGGTTGTCATGTTCTACATCTACCTTCCATCTATCCAAAGCCTAGATGTTCAAGATCCAGTACATTTTTATCTCATTCACTCAATACACATTTATTTAGCTACGTGCTAACTACTATGTTGAGACTTGGAGTTAAAAAGAAGGGAGATCATACTTGCTTTTAAGGAGTTCATCTTTTAGTATGAAGAAAGAAAAATTGGCAACATTATTAAAACATAACAAATGTAGAGATAGAATGTACCCAGAATTGTATGGGAATGGAAAGGTGAAGCACCTGAGAAAATATGAAGTATGCGCTTTAAGACGCTCACTTGTGCACCACGTTATGAATTATCTGTCAAGCTAACCTTCAGTTTTGAAGAGGTAGGGAATATTTTTGAAAGCTTTAGCTAGCGCTCTCGTTAGTCCTTCTGACAGAGTAAATATGCAACAAATGATTAAAACATTGCAAAAGCTACCCTGTAATAGTTACTGTCTTAAATATAAACAGCAATTCTAGCTGGCAGATAGTGTTCAAAAGAAAAAATAAAGCAAAACATAGGCCTGTGTCTCTAATTACCAAGATTGTAGTGACAACGACAGTCTTGTTCTCAAGCCCAGAGGTATCATTTCCAGAAGGGAGCTCAGTAAGGGTCACAACCATTTTGTCCACTTCGCTCCAGTATCCAATCTGAAAAAAGTTACAGAAGGTACAGAAGGTAGGCACATGGATAAAGACCTTTCTATTAGCTAAGCATTTAATTATTTTCAAACCCATGTCCGAATCTAAAATTATACCTATATTAACTATGCTTCTTCTAAACGGAGATGTGTCTTTGATAAAGTAAATCTAATAATAGGAATAGAACAGGACTGTAAAGGCAAACAAAAACAATCCTTAAAAACAGCTTATCTCTTCATGTTCATATTCTCCAAAAATCATTTATTTGGGAGTGGTCATATAAATAAAGTCTTAACAATGGCCTTTTAGCCATAATAGTTGAAAGACATAATTGAACAGTTATAGGCACCTTGACACCAACTATGCTTTGTCTTCTGAACCATAAACTTTAAGTGATAGTTCTTTTTCTTCATATTAAACTCTTTTTTTCTACTTTGGTCTAAAAAATAAATGTAGAACAGTTCTATTTACAGTTATTTAAAATTAAGTTTCAGTGTTACCAGAAATGAATATACTTGATCTAGAAAAACATACTAAAAAATA
This sequence comes from Pteropus medius, assembly GCF_902729225.1. Taxonomy (NCBI): domain Eukaryota; kingdom Metazoa; phylum Chordata; class Mammalia; order Chiroptera; family Pteropodidae; genus Pteropus; species Pteropus medius. Next base: position 21,832,483 of record NW_024346667.1, on the reverse strand, counting down.
TGTCTGTTTCTGCAAGTTGTTAAATTCTATGTGAATGCCTATCTCTAGGACTCTTTGGAAGATGACATGATAGATTAGCTAACTCACCTCCTCACACAGAGAGAACTGCTTTAAATCACTAATGACTTACCTTCCGGGGCCCATTAGTTTTGAGCTCCATGATGTTAATTGTATAGTTTATTCTTTTTCCATTCTGGTCAAACTTTATATTTCCTGAGAGACCTTCAACCTGAACCTAATTTGGAAATGGGAAAAAAGCAGTTATAAATTTACTTCAATCAAAGATACAAACCGTATGGGTTATTCTCATGAGACTCAAGTCAAGAAAACTACATTTTTAAGCTTTCTGTTCACTATTTAGCCTACCTTTGTGTAGTTAGGAAATGTTATTCCCTCTATATTAAACATAAAACAAGATGACTAATTCAGCAGAAAAAAAAAATAGTAGCATTATTAAGTCACAGTAACACTTATGTCCAGTGACTGACCTGTTTGAGGGCCCTTTCTATTTCTACACCTTGTCCCCAGGGGACTGCTGGGTTTGCCAGACAGTCTCCCGCATTCCCCCTTCGGGAGATCTCAATTCTCTGCTTCCGTAGGTTGCGGAAAGCTTCAGTCATCACTTGAACGGCATCATAGGTCAGAGCAGAAGTATACTGAAAAGTATCACATATATTTCATGAGAATGGGAAAAAAATGCAGAGACAGTACACACTGGCCATCAAGACCGCAGTTGCCCACCAACAGTACCATATCAAGTCCAAAATTTAGACACAATTTCTTCATCTAGAAACCTAAGAGTCTAAGAGAAGTAGTATGGAATATTAGGACTATGGAAGGGGATTTTGACTCTCAACATTTTCTATATTAATATCTCAGCTATTTCAGGTGACACCTTTCATAATAATTTTGTCAATGTTTTTTTTTCCCTAGGCAGTTTCTCATTAGAGCATCATTTTATAGCCTGATCTGATGATACAAGAAATTATCAAATTAATAAATATTTCTCCACTGTCTTATGAGGAACTCATTTGGCAATAAGGAAAGACTACTGATTAGTTTCAAGATCCTTAGTCTCTAATCAACCCTAGTGATACTCATCTAGATCTGTAATGGCCTTTCGAGTATTTATTTGTTTTTAACTTCCCCTAGCTGATTATGGTTATGACTATTTTAACTTCCCATTAATCAAACAGAAGAAGAACCAAACTTCATAATTTCTCTGCCCCTTCATGTTTCAACAGTCTAACATTGGTTCCAAACTTGTGGTATTCAGAGCCCAGCAGGACAGCAGGATTGTTACAGGAGCTAGGAACCAAGCAGGGAAACGAAACAAAACAAAACAAAACTGCATTTGTACTAAGCATTGTCAGTGGCTGGATATGTATTATTATGTGCATGTATATATACCGCTGTCTATCAAATGTATGATGCTGTTGGTTATTATAAATCACATTTTAACATAAACACTTTAATAAATGCTGAGGAAATTTCTGTTCTTGAATATTTTTCAGTCTGTAGATAGCAAGTTTAATGAAGCTGGGGAAAAAAATGCAGTATCATACTGATTTTGTGACACTCTGAAAATCTTAACCACGAATCCAAAATGGGCTCAACATCTTCAAATAATCCTTGTTTCTTTAGTGAATTAGTTCTTCCAATCTGAGAAATTTTTATTTTACACCTTTTATCTTCCTTAATTCACACACCTCCACAGTCTTCTCTTTCTCTGAATTCCTCCCCATTATCTTGCCTTATATGCCATTGAGAAAGTAGAAGTCATCAGACAGAATCCCCTTATCTTTCAACCATAACACTACCAAATTCTACATCCTCTCTCTCTCTCTGTTTCCTTCCTGACATGACAGTATATGAGGTGGCCATACTCCTACCTTAGGAGAGCCACTACAATAGTACAGTCATCCACGACCTCTGATCTTTTTAAGAACATTTTTTTCTGCAGTTACACCCTCAATATCTCACATCCACATCCGCCTTTTTCCTCCCTACTGTATCTTCTACTGGCAAGTCAACTTCTCTAATAGCTACTACCACAAATAAAGAGATAGACAGATGACAGACAGACAGGTAGACAGACAGACAGACAGACAGACAGATGATAGATAGATAGGGATAATATCTGCTTCTTAGATCTGTTTCTCCTTCCAATTTCTATCCTCTTTCCTTCATTAAAAATAAATAAATAAATTGTTCAAAGGAGTTGTCTAAATTTGCCTTTCCACATCAATCCTCCTTGTTCCAAGTGACTAATTCAGTCCATGCTTTAAGTTGCAGCTATATGCTCAAATATGACTTCTTCTGGGATGCCCTTCCTGTCCAGCCCACTCCCAGTCACTGTCCTTCACATAATCTCGTTTATACTCTTCACAGTCTCTACCAGTATCCGAGTGTCTTTCTCATGTATTATTTATTTATCTATTTCATCTCTCCTCTCTACTAGAATATTTACTCTTGGGAAGGAGAAAACTTGTCTGATTTGTCTGTTACCACTGAATTCTCAGACTTGAGGGCAGGGCTGGGCACATCGAAGGGACTTAATAGGAAGGAAGAAAAGAAGGAAGAAAGAAGGGAAGGAAAAAAGAAGGGAGGAAGGAACGGAGAGAGGGAGGGAGGGAGGATCAGAGATCTTGAAGTGGACCCTGTCCTAATGGGACTCACATTCTCTCCCAGTCCAGTGAAAAGATATATAAACAGATAATTACAATGTACCCATTATAGTGTTATGAATTGGTCCAATGGTAGATAGTTGCCTGTCTTGTTTCTTTTTTAATATGCAGTCCTATCCTAAGAAAATATTCTCAAATATAGGAAATTTTCATACAAGGACATTAATTTCAGTACTATTTATAATAAGCAAAAATTAGAAACAACCTAAATTTTTGACAGTAATGTTAAAAAAACCTGTGCCGCCTTCTTTGAGAAAGTATTATGCAGCAATTAAAAAGTAATACTAATAAAAGTATGTAACAACATTAATAATGCTAATTATAAAATAAGTGAAATAATTATTTTTTCCCCAAAATGAGAATAACTTAAAAAATGGTGATATCCCTTCAACAAAGAAGGGAAAGAAAATAAAATGGTTGTAATAATAGGGAAGAAACATACATGATTATATTTCTTTTTCAAGTATTCTATAATACCCACGCACCATTTAATAAAAACTGTATTATATCAAAAACATTGTATCTACTTAAAAAAAAAAAGACTTTTTGGAAAAAATAAAAGATATATCAGGATTTATCTGCCTCACTTAAATGTTCCTTTCTATTCTCTTAGTGGAAAAAAAAACATAGATTAACTTGCTTTCTTATACAACAATTAGTTCATTGACAATGTAATTTTTATAATAATCTAGGTCACTGAATAGGAAACAACCTAAAATGAATAAATTGGATATTTTTAAAAAGTACTACAATTTGTATTAAAAAATTATGATAGTTAAAAGCCAAAATCTTCACTGAGTCAACTTGCTCATATTACTACAAGAAATCTATAAAGCTATCTGCTGAGTGTTTTAGATGTTGATGAACCACATTAAAAAATAAGATTAGGTTGAATGAACTAAAAGCATTTAATTCCATGTGGCATGTTATAATTATGATTCAGAGCAAGATCATACTAAGAAGAAAAATCAACCTTTTTAAAATGTTCAAATCTAATCAAGTCTCAAGCCTATTATCATTTTAAATTAAAAGTCACAATCATAGAAACACAATTCTGGGCCAAGAGAAAATCAACAGCCTCTGTATCCAGAGTTCCACTTTGTTTATGTTCTGCATATGTGGCTCATTTCTTTTTCTAAACAAATATGTTCACATTTTGATTGGATAGTTAAATATTTCGGTTTTATCCTACCATTCACTAAACTAGATGTAAATTAATTTGAAGAGAACATGATGGCACCATAACTATCTCCTTCTTTGAAAACAAATGCATCATCGCTGCCCTGATGTTTATGTTCTGTGAAATCCCTCAGCTGAGTTGAAAATTTATATTTCAGTGGGGGGTCATTATGTTCTGCAGTATTGTATCACAATCACATCATATCCATACTTTAAGAAGAAATCTGGGAAAATGTTTTTATGGTCCATTTTTCAAACATGCTCTTTATTCCATTCTAAATGTATGCTTATCAAGATTACTTTTTTTGCAAATGAAATGAAATATATATTGTAAAGATGTTTTTATGCCCAATATTCATCAGACATTGTTCAAGAATATATTACCATAATTATTCATTAATACCAGAAAACATTATTCTGACAGCCAAAAAAAGAGGGGATAAAAACAACTTCAATGTACATTTAGAATTTATTTAATGGATGTACATAGGCTAAAATATAAAATTTTATGGGTCATCGTAATGATAGCACCTATTGCTAAACATATATTACCTACACCATGCTAAAATAGAAAAGTATTAGACTCTAAGTATTATGAAAGTCTTATAAAATTTCCCATGAATGGCTACTTTCCAAATTTTCTTTGACAGTTGAAATTGAATTGAGTAGTTGAGAAAGCATGGCATATAGCATCAAAAGACAGGCTCAGGGGGATCGTTTCATAAACTATATAAATGTCTAACCAATGTACTGCATACTTCAAACTAATAAAAAAGAAAAGCTGGAAAAAAAAAAAAGAGCTCAAGACCTGATTTTACCATTTACTGCTTGGTTGCCTTGGGCAGCTTAACTAAAGTATCAGTGCCCAAGATCTCTTATCAATGAAATATATAGAGCAATGTCTCTTCTATTTTGTAGTGATGTTGGAAAGGAAGGGAGGAAAAAAAAAAAAGAATTCATGTTGTCCTACTTCTCTCTATGCCAAACCTGAGCTGAATAGTTCCCTATTAAGCCTTTTTAAAAAAAATCCTATGCAACAAATATTTTTATTCTAATTTCATAAGTGAAGATTGCAAGTTATCAATTTATGTTTTTCCCAGAGTCACGAAACTATGATAAAGGTGGAATTTGAGTACAGATCTAGGTGTTTCTGGGGTAATGAGGATGACCAACCATCCAGGTTAGCATGGGGCTGTCATAGTTTTGAAAGAAATAGTCCCAGGAAACTTCTCAGTCCTAGGCACACTGGGATGATTAGTTCCCTTGTGTGGCAAATACCACATCAAATGAATAGAGTTAGAGGAAATGAGAAGCTGGGTGAGTTGTAAACTATGCTAAAAATGAATGTTATTGACCAGCATTTTATATTCTTTTTTCATCTGATTACCGTCTTTATGTAAAATCAGCTTGTTTTTACAATATTTTGAAAACCGTTATCTTGATCTATAAGAGTCTGTGATCCAATAAGTTCAGAAAATGTTTCTGAACTTGGTATATTAAAGGCCCTGAGACACCTTGCAATAACATTCCAGTTTAACTTTGTTTGATCAGCATTGCCCAAACTAATTACCATATTTAAGATTTCCTTAACGCCAATTGCTTTCCATAAAAATAATGTTCCATGTAACAGTTTTATGGACTGATAAATTTTACATAATCATTTTAATAATAGCATCAATTTTTTAGTTAAAAATATTACATGCTGAATGATATTTCTCTAGAGAATCTTACACAATATAACTCTCGGTTTCTTCATTTTACAAAATTATCAACCTGGTCAAAGACGATGAACTCTAGGAAAAACAAATTAGCCTATAAGAAGTATTTTGGAAGTTCTTTTTTTTTTTTTCTAAGGATTCTTGGCAATGTCCAAGAATCAAGGTAGAGCCACAGGAAAAAGAACAGTATTAAGAAATATATTATAAAATTAAAAGTATTCACTTCTCATAATTTCAAATTTAATTGCAGCTTAAATTCTGGAAAAGAGCTATCTGTGATAAGGTCATCTTTAATTTCCTATAAAGCCCTTTGAACGTGCCCTTTGAAATGTCATAAAGTCAAAAAATCATAAAAATTCAACATTAGTGGAGCAACAGGAACTCTCATTCATTGCTGGTGGGAATGCAAAATGGTATAACTACTTTGAGAAAACATCCTCTTACCATATGATCCAGCAATCACACCAATTCATGTTTATCCAAAGGAGTTGAAACCATATATCTACTCAAAATCTAGCACACAGGTGTTCATAGCGGCTTTATTCATAAATGTCAAAACTGAGAAGCTACCAAGATGTGCTTTCAGTATAGATAAATAAATTGTGATGTATGCAGACAATGGTATATTTTCAGTGCAAAAAGGGATCAGCTATTGGGAGGGAGGGGGAAGGGTGTGGTAGATGGGTAAAAGGAATCAAATATGTGGTGACAGAATGAAATCTAACTATGGGTGGTGAACACACAAAGCAATATATATATTTCTTACTGTTGAATGTTAACCAATGTCACCATAAAAAAAAAAATCCATATTAAAAAAAAAGGAATGAGCTGCCAAGTGAGCTACCAAGTCATGAAAAGACATGGAGGAATTTTAAATGACTATTGCTAAGTGAAAAAGCCAATCTGAAAAGGCTATATACTATAGGATTCCAACATTCTGGAAAAGGAAAAACTATGAGAGTGAAAAAGATCAGAGGTTGCTAGGCGTTGGGAGTGGGAGGAGAGATGAATAGGCAGAGCACAGACGATTTTTAGAGCAATAAAAATATTCTGTATAAAATGATAATGATGGAAGCATGTCATTATACATTTGTCCAAACCCACAGAATGTACAACACCATGAGTGAACCATAATGTAAATTGTGGAGTTTTGATAATTATGTAGATTCATCAGTTTTAATAAATATATCATTCCGGTGAGTGAAGTTGATATTGGAAGAGGCTCTGTGTGTGGGAAAGGGGTATGTGGGAAATCTCTGTACTTTCTGTTCATTTTGTTGTGGACCTAAAACTGCTCTAAAATAAATAAATAAAGCCTTAAAAAAATCCTCAGCATCTTTAATAAGCACACAAGCTAAATCATATTGCCAAGGGTGAAAAGATATTTTATTGGCAAGAAACAAAAATTAACATCCTTTATTGTATTCTATATAAACAATAAAAATAAGTTAAAATTCACTGTGAATAAAGACTCATGTAAAAGGAATACATTAAAAACAACATTTTTTTTTTGCCTAAATTATCCTGTTGGCTATTGACCCTGACTGAAAATCCTTCTGAAGAACCAAGACTTTTATATCCTGAAACATTAGATTCACTAAATGTTTCAAATTTTCAGATAAAATTAATCAGATTCATCAAGATAGAAAAAAGATACTCAAATCAATACATTGTCTTTTTTTGATTCATTCAGAGGTAGATAAAGACTTTCTTGGAAGCAGATCTTTTATTTTGTTAGTTGCATAAATTCTCCCCCCTGCCTCACCCCTCTTCCTAGGACTGACTCTTCTAAAAAGGTGAAAGTTCCTGATTTTTTGTAACATAAAAAGTACAACAAATAGTTTCCAGAGTAATTTAGGATTTCATTTCAGCATCTGGAGTTCAGAGATAACTACCTATAAGCCACTACAATCTTTGAGATACAGAGGAACCATTTGGCGTTTCATAGATTCAGCAAAAAATTATAAACATTAGTATACTTTTTATTGTGTGCTTAAATTAGCACTTATGTAATCATGGTAATAGTTTTGGAGAGATCTTCGGTATCACCTACAGAGGAAGAAATATGGAAATGAGCTGAACCCAGATATTCTGCATTATAATTTTAAGTAATAGTAATGCCTTTTTTAATGGTGTAATATGTATTTAAATAGTGCAACTTTTTAAAAATTATTTTTTACAAAATATGTAATTGTGTCAATATCAGATTTTTAATTCATGGGTTTATTTCAGTCATCTCTACATTTTTTCAACCACAAAATATAAGGAACTAAACATGTCAAACCTCTAGATTCTTGTGTGGCAAAATGCTTTAATATCAAGAGTAGGAGACACCTATGTACCAGCTGTGATTTTGGTCAGCTAAAACATTCAAGAAGCAGGATTAATTCTATTAGGCCACCAGGGTACTATTTAATGTACAACACTAATTACTTGACTGAAAAAAATTATACTATTTTCAGACAGGCCTAATAACTCTCTTAGGATAGCAATTAAGAGAATTTGAGTCTGTGCTTTAATCGTTTCCTGAGTAAAATGAGATTCTTTTGGGAAAGCCATTATTTAAATGCCATACAATTGTCAGTCATATATTATTGTTAAATTCAACACCAGCAGGACATGACAGAAACAAAAGTTGAACTAAGCTTTAAATTGTTGGTATGGCAAGGTAGAATACATAGTTATATCTTACAAGTTGTGGAAGACACCCAAAACACTGAAAGTTCATCTATCTAAAGATAGAAATGTTTGTAAATTATTTTTGAGATAATGATAAATCATCTTTATAATCTGCCTCTTTTTGAAAAGAAATCTTAAGGAAGGTAAAATGCCCATTTTTAAATCTGGGTGCCATGATGGTTCAGATCTGATCACTTCATCATTTTATATTTCATCAAGTTAAATCATACTGTCATGGCTGAATAAAAGGGCAGAAATTTAAACCAAATTTCCTAGCAATAATAATTACCCATTTTTTCTTTCTCAATGATTAGATATTTTCAAAGTGTTTATGTTTTTCATTTTATTATGCTCCATTTCAACAAATATCTATTATGTGCAAACCACTGAATGAGATTTGAGGTCAATAAGATACAAATGATGCAGACTGCCTTTCAGATTCTTGTTTTTAATCTACAAATATCTCTCAACTGAATTTATATCAATGTTATGAATGGTTATAATTTTTGCAGTTATTATTTTAAAAATACAGAAATTAAAAGAATTGGCAAATTCAACAAATACATTTATTTTCCTCCATCCTCATGCCAAAACCACAATTCAATTATTATGTCGCCTATGTTGTTTGCAGTATCTTAGTGAAAGCTCCCTTGCCATCGCATGTACTTCTTGCACTCTCTTGTCACCAAGGCAGGCACAGTAAACTTCCTGTCTCAAAACCATGATTATCACTCTTCTGCAGTACTTCCCAACTGCTCTCAAAATGACACAAAAAATTCCTTAGGCACACGAGGTCTGTGTCCTGCATGTCTCTAAAGTATTAGTTCTGAGAATTCCCTCAAAGCACCTCTAGTCAACCTCCAGACTTATGGACATATTTTCCTTACACTTGGGACTTTATGTATCTTATTTTCTCTATGCAGAGCCATTGTCCCTTCTTTCTCCTAATTCCTACCTCTCCTTCAGGTTTTAAATTCCATATTGCTTTTTCTAAGATGGCTTTTCTTACTTCCAGAACTTGGATTAGGAGTTTATAGTAGGAGCTAGCACAGTCCCTTTGCTTTCCTCTCTTTGTTCATTCAGAAAGCCTTTATTCAATAGCTCCTATGCACTAGTCCTTATTCTAGGAGCTTGGGATCTATCAGTGAACAAACAACAACAACAAAATATCCCTGCCCCGTGGCACTTACTTTCAAGCAGAAGGAGACAGACAATTAACTATGTAATGAATAGACTAATTATAAATACAGTAAACTAGGAAGTAAAAACGGGAAAAAATAGAGCCGAGAAAGGGAAACAGGACATACCCTAATGGGTAGAGAGATTGCAATTTTAAATAGAGAGCCTACTATTGGCTTCCTTGAGAAGATGGCATTTGAACAAAGACCTGGAGAGTGCAAGAGGCTTAACCATGTAAGCGTTTAAGGGGAGGATAGTTCAGAAGAGGAAATAACCAGCATAAAGACCTTAAAATGGGAAGGTGCCTTTTGTGCTTATGGAACAGCAAAAAGGCCCATGTGGCTGAAGCAGAGTGAGCAGGGGGAGAGTGCCGAGAGAGGAGGTCACATGTGACTCGGAAACAGAATGTTTAGGGCCTTATAGGCCAGTAGGATGATTGCCCTTACTTTGGGTGAAACAGAGGGCCCTTGGAGGGCTTGGAACAGACCAGTGACAGAATCTAATTTATATTTTAAAAGGATCACAGACATGGAAGATAGAGAGGCAAGTGTGGACGCAGGGAAACTGGTTCAGGAGACCATTGCAGTGACCCTGGGAGAGACACGATGATGGTGGGATTTAGGGTGCTCACGGAAGAGGTGGTAAGAAGTGAGGCAGAGCTGATGGGATTCCTGACAGATTGGATGTGGGATACCGGGGAAAGAGAGGAGTCAAGGGCATTTCCAAGTTTTTGGTCAGAGTAACAACTGAAAAGATGAAGCTGCCATCAACTGAGATGGAAAGCCTGTTGAAGGAATAGTTGGCAGGCATTGCACTTTGAGTCTCCTTAACTCTGTCACGCTACTGCATCACTTTGAGTCTCTGTGTACATTGCTCTTTGTCAAACACCCTCACATGCTTTTCCTCCTGCCCAACCACATGCAAAGCCCTGCTCTGGCATCCCATCTCCAGAAAGCCTTCCTTAACATCCCTTCCCTCATACTGCCCTAATCGTATGCAGGGAGCTGGCATATTTTACATGCATTGTGCTCTATTATATTTGCTTATTTCATGTTTGTCTCCATTAGACTTCAGATTATTAGCAGTAGGACTATATAGATATATATGTATATATACACACATATATACATACATATACACACATATATACATATCCACCTATCTCTCTCTCTATATATATCCAGTTCCCAGCCCTCTAGTCCATGATTAATATGTGTCTGTTTTAGGAAGAACTCCCACTCAAAGTCATATTCTCCCCACAGATTTTTAGTAATTGTGATCAAACTTCAAAAGCCATATAAAATGTCTCCTATTGGCACCTATGTACCCAAAGCTAAGTCATTGTAAATGTTGTGTAATCTTCACAGCAACCTGGGAATTAACAGCCGCTACTGCATTACGGAGATGAGAACGCTGAGCCTGGGGTCAAACAGTGAACCAGAGCCCGTGTTTTTAAACGGATACACCTATGCTCCTTGCAGCACCCCACAACGAGGGGCTGCGACGATTTCTCTGAACGTTGGCAGAAGTAGCCAAAATGGAGGCACTGTGGAGGGAAATGCTACCGTGGAAAAGAAGCAAAGAAAGGTTAGCAGGCAAGCTCTCGAAAGAGTGAAGCCTGATGCTGGATTTTGGCAAAAATGTTAAAATGCCTTGCCAGGATCTCTCACACCCTGAATTCACTTTGCATTTTCAAGCATGACACATGAACTTTAATAATGATATGACTTCCACTAGAAAAAAAATCATCTCATTTTGCTTTCATCCTTCTCACAGCAGGCAGCAGTGGGAGGCAACAAGATGACTAATAGAGTATTCAAAAAGAGCACTTTAGTTTCTTTTGAAAATGAATGCCACATGCGCTCTTCATCAGAGAACTTAAATGGCGTCATCTCTGAATGGATGCAAGCCTTCAATTCCACAGAATGGGATCGGCAGTCAGACCTCTATGGAGCACAGATGGAACTATACACTGACACTTGAAAGACGAGGTGTCTATTTGCCTGTTACATCATGATACTCCCAGAAGCCCATGATACTATTATAAACAGTATGAACGCTGAATCTCAATCAAGGTCACCAAACAAGAAGTCACCTAGTTTTGAGAAAAAAAATTAACTCCGAGTTATTCTTTAACACTCTGTGGGCCGCTCTCCTGAATTTGACTGAAAATTAAGGATCCATTTACACATCTAAAAGTAGAAAACTTCAAAGCTTAAAATCCTTACCTAGAAAGTCTCATAATGAGACAAAAATTTGAAGCCAAACATCTATTTCTATATTTTTTTCTGTAATGTGTAGAAAAACAAAACAACACAAAGCCTCTCTATGATGTCTAAACATAACCGTGAGGGCAACTGAAATAAGACTGTCCTTGACTGATTCGTACACAATCTGCTTTATAATATACAAATAAACAAACAAAATCACTGTACATCTAAAAATGTTTTGCAACTTTTGCTCTTAATTTTCATAAGTTTGGTTTTATAAAGAATGAACATCAACTCATCCCACTCACTCCTTCATCTACTCTTTACCAGGTTTTACTTTTACTCTGCTCTCAGTAAGGTGACCAGAGGGGCGGGGGGAGGGGGGGACTTCCTATCAACAGGAGAAATAATTTAGTCTTTGGAAGTAAATATATGCATGTATGTATATACCCAATAAAATACATTGAATAAACAAGTGAAGAACTCAATGCGGCCAAACCCGTGGAAAGTAAGAGATGAGTCTGGTAGTACTTATTTCAAATCAGTGCATCACACTTAGCTTTCAAAGATTTTTTTTGTCTGATTGTGGGCAACATTGCATTTGTTTTTTAATTGCTGAAACAAATTGAGATTTTTATCTGCTTCCTAAAGTGTCCCAGAAAACAGGCTACTAGCCAGCAGTTACATATAGATAAGCATTAATACAGATGTAGATGTAGATATTGACAGATAGAAATGTACCTTAATTGTAGTTGTGTGTGCTCCAGGGTATTCTTTTTCTTCAAGTGTTGACCATCTTTCTATAAATTTAGATACCAGGGAATCATCATAGTCTACTATTTGAAACCCAGAGACGTTTGCTCCTCCAAACTGAATTTTTAATAGGTCTCCATCAGTAAATCCCTAGATAGAGAACACATTTATGTCAAATAAAACTTAACATTTACTAAATAACTCTATACCTTGTGGTTTTACAAATTTCAAATAACACAAGAGGTAAAAAACCTATAGTAAATGTTTCGTGTTATCAGCCAAAACTCTTTAGCAGCACCTAGCATCATCTTGGCATCATGGTGGGTCCTTAATCAATGACTGTTTATTCGTTGTATGTGCATAAACATCCTGTATGTTATTGAGGAATCTTTCATGGTTACGGACGGGGTTTTATTTATTGAATCCACAGCAGAGCACCACCACGTGGTTACATATACTTACTAAACTACTTCTCCAAGAGCTCTAAGTCTGTGAGCCAATTATTCCTATGATTTAAATTGGCAATATAAACATCTTTTAAATGAAAATGAAAGTTACTGAGTGCCTAGTCATTTTTTGAAAACAATTAAATAAACAATTTCACATTACTCATGAAACTTAATTTTTGATAAAATACATTAAATTTTAAAAATCAATTTCTCTTGCATTATTAGAATGAATTCAGTCATTACTAAATATGGTGTTTCCATTGATTTCAAAGATTGTGCTCTTATAAATTATATCTCAGTTTTAGAGTATAGTCTCTCAAAGATGAAATCACAAATTTATTTAAGTCACAATTATAAATATTTCCAGCTTACACATTTATTCCTTATTATTGTGCATAAGGAGTGAATATATCCTGAATCCAAAATAGGAGAAACTTTCTTTGTTGTTGATATTAAAATGCATATTATTTGTGTGGAAAAGAATAATTTATTATTGGCTCTTAATATGGTTTTTCTTTTTATCAAAATAATGCCAATAGTGCAGAAAGGTAATAACAAAAATCATAGATTTTCTGCTCTATCCAAATTATGCTCCAGTTAAACTGCTTCAAAACAATCAGTTTCAATAATATTGATTTTCATGTATATACTTCCATATTTTTGCATGACACATTTTTGCTGTTATTTCTTATTTATCCATTTTAGATATTTTTGTTGAGTTTTTGCTTATGCCAGGTATGTAATTCCTTTACCTAACCAAACCATTTATCTTCTCATCCAGTTTAATGTTCACTATTTTCATATTTTTAATTCTGTTATTCAAAGCAAAGCCAAATAATGAGCTAGGATTGCATTTTCCTTCTTAAATAACATTTCATTCTAATGTTAATAATTACTTCATTTTTTCACTATTTGAAACTGATATACCGAACCTTAATTTTTTCTGTATACCTATCCTTATTTTTTTCTAGTTGGTCCATGAAAACTTTTCATGTTCATATGAGTGAAGCTTTTTTAAAAAAATAAAATATTTAAACATATCAGGCAATCTATTCCATTTTTTTTCTAAGTATTTAATTTCCAGGCCACCTCCTCCTTAATGATGTGACGAGTTAGTTCCTCTTTCCATTTACTCTGCAGCTGTTACCCTAGAGCAGGTGTCCCCAATCCCCAGGCTGCTGACCTGTACCAGTCAGTGGCCTATTAGGAACCAGGCCGCACAATAGGTGAGTGGCAGGCAGGCGAGCAAAGCTTCATCTGTATTCGCAGCTGCTCCCCAGCGCTAGCATCACTGCCTCAGCTCCACCTCAGATCATCAGGCATTAGATTCTCATAGGAGCACCGGTCCCTGGTACCAAAAAAGATTGGGGACTGCTGCTGTCTCTTCACCGCTTTTCTGAGTAGTTCCCCTGTTTCCTTGATCCCTTTTCGCTCATGTGTTATTACTTTCTCCTGCTAGAGTCTTTGATAATTTCCTGAGACACAGTGGAGGTAAATTTTTTGAGACCTTGAAGTTCTGAAAATACCTTTATTTTGCTCTGACACTTGATTAGTATTTTGGCTGAGTATAGAATTTTAAGCTGAAACTGTCATAATCTGAAGGCATTGTTTCACTGACTTTTGTTTCTACTGAAAAATACAGTGTCATTATTTCTAATTTGTGACCTACTTCATACTCCTGCCAGCCGGTCACCTGCCAGAAATCTTTAAGATAGTCTAATATCTCTGACATTTCATAATGATATTTTCTTTGAAATATGAGAGGTGTTTTTTTTATTATTATTGTCTGTACTCAGTGGGCATATTTGTGTTATTCAGTATAGGAAATTTTTCTGAATGTTTCTTTGACAATTTCCTTCCACTGTTTTCACTATTCCATCCTTCTAGAATGCTTGTTATTAAGACATTGTAATCTTTAGATTAAATGTCTAAATCCCTTACAGTCTCCCCCATACTTACCATTTTATATTATGTTGTTATTTTGTTACCGAATCTGGAAGATTTTCTCAACTTTATCTTTAAAATCGTTTAATTTTACTGGTTATTTAAAAAGAAAGTAAATTAACTTCTTGGCGATCTTTCTTATTCTTTGATTTTTTTTTTCTTTTCCATAGCATTCTTTTTCTTGTTTTATAGTTAATATATTTTCTCTTATTTCTCTGGAAATACTCTATAATTTTAAACATTTTCTTGTCATTACTACTTGCTCTGTTTCTGTTTACATGTTTGTTTGTATTGCATACTTCATGCCTGGTTATGTTATTTAAAAATAAGACTAAAAATTTTCTTGAAATTTCTGTGTTCAGGGTGAGACTCATTGAGTGTGCTTTACTGCAAAGTAGATAGTTAGGTGGGGTGGATAGCAATGCTTTTTGACTATATTTGCAGGGTCGAAGAAATAAGAACTGGATCCCCTTATGGCCACATCTCCATCACTTTATGTATATTATCCTATTAAATGCTATATCAAGGAACTTCATCACAGCTTGTGTTTTGGGAGCCTAATGAAGCATTCAGCAATTTCTGAAGAAATTAACAAAAAATCTGAGAATGCTTTTATCTTTTCTAACCACCTACTTTAACGCTCAACTGACACAGGGTAGGGAAAAAGGGACATTGCTAATCAGGAGAGTGGAGCATGAAAACTCTTTAACTTCAATGGCATTCTCCAATTTTAAGTGTCAGTGAAATTTTCAAGTGCCCTCTAAATTCTCAGAAACTGAAGTATGCTACAAATTTTTGAACTTACTGACTCATCAGTAATTCCATATGGTGAGGATACCAAGTATTCAGAAAAGAAAAAAAAAGCTTCAACTCAGATAAACTATCAGGTAGATTTCTCCCTAGAAGTATGACAGCAGAACAAACTTGCTTTTTATTTTTTTTAGATCTTTTTACTTTGGTCATTCAAACATTTCTTTACTTTTTCATAGCATCAGCTATCAACTCTCAAATTGATGAGCCACCTTCTGTCATTATTTCTCAATGTTCCAATATAATCTTCTCCATCTGGACATTTTTTAAACATTGCAGCTTTCAGTGTGGCTCTGTGTTGTTCATCAAATGGCACGATTCACACAGGGGACTGACTGTCCAGGCTGTTCCCTGCACAGAATTTGGTTCTGAAGAGACTGAATACAAAGCCTATCTATTTTAACTCTTGCTTCTCCGATAGGAGGTCCTTTAGGATCTATAATATCATATAATAAAGGGAAGCTCTAATAAATTCTTATAGTTGGTAGCAATTTCATTGCCAAACAGAAGTTTTATCTTGAATAACCAATTTCTCCCATTAGCATGTGGGTTTGAGATTTAATATTAGTTGCAAGTGCCACCTTCTAGTAAAAACAATATTTATCAGTTGTAAGGTTGTAATTTATTTATTTTTATCACTTTCCGTCGCTGCTAGAAATGTCTTCTGATGTAACAGTCTGATATTTCAGAAACCATAAAATCTACATTTGTATAAACACGAAACTTTTTAAGAGTCCTATTATACTATTTAGAATAAGTTCTCATTCTCTCGCCCTCTTTTTCTCATCTTTTTTTCTGAAGTTGAGGAAGGGTGATGTCAATCACAAAGAATCATACTTATTTAAATAACATACACCTTTGTAACAGTAAAGCTTTAAGTTCATTTTATTTGCTGATCTAAAAACTATTTTGAACAAAGAAATATCTGATGATAATTCTAAATGGGCTGTATTCTTAAGAGAGGGAGATACAATTAACCACACAGACATACAGTATAATCTTAATTTGATAGGAATCTTAATGAAAAAATGATAAAGCTATAGGAATTCATTTTCTTATATAGTAAGTAGTAAGTAATAAATATATGTCGGTATTTTCAGGTTTAATTTTTACTAGGACATATTCTCACAAATGTGCATTTATTTCAAATATTACATATGCTAAAAACTTTAAAAGAATGGACAAAGGATACAATTTATAAAATGCAATGACAGTGAGAAACAAAGGGAAATCTGGACTGTTAAATTTTATATATTTTTGAAAATGTCCCCTTAGTTAAAATACACCTTCTAAGACAATTTATAAAGTTTGTCAAATATCATACTATAATTTCTTATATCATTTATAATAATAGGAAATTTATTAGGAAATGTAAAGGAGAAAGTAAATCTAAAACATAACAAATTCAGAAATATGTTGTCACTTCTATCAATATAATCAAAATACATTTTATAAATATCACTGATAAATACTGATTGTTCAAAAATTTTTTAACTAATAAGAACCTTTATTAAAATAATGAAATTCAGTTAATTCACCTACCAGATTTGCAATGATATAATGGTATCCTTTAACATGTTTTCCAATGGTAATAACCTAACAAAGATAAAGAAACAGTTATTTAATAAATGTAAATAATATAAATATAAAACTACTGATGTTATCTTTCTCCGAAAAAATCAAAATATTATCTCCTATATTTTTGATAGTTTACAATGAGTTGTATTTAATAAAATATAATTCTCAAACCCAGAGAATATTTCTCTCAGAAAAGAGTAGCAACACATTTTAGTGCCTAATATATGTTGCCTTTCAAAAAGTCAATAATTAGACAAAAATAACTACCTTGGTTTTGTCAATAGTGAAAATAAACCACAAAATTTTAAAAAAGAAGAAAACCAAAAACATGCTGAATCTATGTCATAATTTTATCCCTACAAAAGCTATGTTTATTTTTTTTCAATGAAACATTCAACTGCTGAAACCAACATCTGAGGTTTTATATCCAGACATCTCTATTTAAAGATAAACACACATAGTTTATAGTTATACATAAATTTAAAAAGAATATTAATAAGCACATAAAAGCATTTTATATGGAGCTATAAAATAATATTCCTAAGAAATGTTTATAGTTTAGTTCAAATAAATATTATTATTTCCAACTTGAGACAGCAAAGTATCAGAGAAACTAATATTTCTCCACAAATCTAAGTCAAAAATCAATGGCAAGATAAATGCATCATGGAACTGTTTTGGTAAATGCTCAAGCAATTTTGTACATTAATGAATCAATTTGACTTTCACCAATCGATGTCAATTATGCAGAGAGTAGAAATGGTGAAATGACCACGTTGTGGTCCTGGTACTTAGATATTCAAATGTAATTTCTATTTTTAAGAAAATAGTCACACCAGTGGAAAACACGAAATGCCAGGGCTACAGACAAAAATGCAAACCATTAGCTCACATCCCTGATTACAGTTTCGGTGGCTTTCCATTGCTTTTAGCGTAAAAGACAAAATCCTTCATATGCTGCAAAGTCCAGTGGTCGTGCAGGTTTCTCCAGGACCACCTCTCCCCTTCCGTACACTGGAGACTCTGGCCCTCTTTCAGTATTTTTGCACATAGAAGGTTTCTTTCCATCCTCTCAAGGCTTTACATATTCTGTTTCCTCTGCTTGGAAAGTTCTCTCCATCACCGTATCCTTTGTCTTATTTAAATTAAGGCACAGTGAAGCTCAACCCAGTGTTACCTCCTGAAGAAAGACTTCCCCGAGTCTCCCTCCTCCCTAAGTCAAGTGCTCCAAAGCAATACATTTAGCTTAAGGGCAAGAGCAAAGTACCATATTCCACTTTGATATTCGGTGGTAGCTATTTGGAAGGGAGCTAGGGTTTATATTCTAACCGATTTTTACATAACACAACTAAATTGCCTTTTCCAAGAAACAGAACCCTCTGTTTTGAAGGGAGAATTCTGAAGAAAAGATGTCCTTCTGAATGAAAAAAATATTTTAATTAACATCAGCTGAATTAAGTTATGTCCCTTATATTTCCTATTGACATCTGTTGGTCCTGCCTACTATTCAACTTTCTGAATCATGAATGTCTTTTTTTCTTGGAATCAAGAAAAAAACATAGTATAAAAGGTATTACCAGTAGTCCCTACTTGAGTCTAGTGTTTATTGAGAGAAAGGAGGGATATGAAAATTCACTAGCCCTATTTCTATATAAGAATTAGTGTTGGCTATACCAACAATCATATCTTTGCTTCATAATAACCATTATTATTACACTAACAATAGAAAATTTATGTTAATTTCTAAATTTTTTCATGGCTAAGTCCTTTTTCTACTTAATTATACCTAGAAATAAGTGCCTCTAGGTTTTATCAAATGATAAAATATTCATAATCTAACAAAGTTTAATTCTGTTTCTAACTTGAAGGTACTATGAAAAAAAAGTTTTGTCCCTTGTCTGTTCCCTTATAAGTAGAGATAGAGCGAATAAGTAAATAAGTATATTTCTTGAAATGTACTTCAACCCTGCTTTTTTCCTGGTAAATTGTACTTCTTGAGGCCTTCCATGATCTCCAATCTAAATGATCTCTCTGTAATTTTCTCTCATAGCATCCTGTTCTTTTCATTCGCAGTATATACCATTATTGTAATTACGCATTTCTTTCTTTAAATACAATGCAGATATTCACCTTAATGGGGTCTTGCTTGTTTTTTTTAGCATTACTATCTTGGATCTACTGCAATGACTGTCTGGCAAACATTAGACACTTGAGGAAATTTATTGAACAAATAAATGAGTGAATCCAAACCAGCCAAATGCTATCCGTATGTAAACCCTTCAGAGAACATCCCATCTTTGTTAAGATAGTTACTTCCTCTTCCATGCTCTTAGACCTCTTGTATTATAATTTGTAATATCGTAGTGTTATGTATGTACATTTTCTTCCTTTCTAAACAATGAGTTCATGGTGTAGAGACACTACTCTCTCTCGCCTTTTTTGTACCCCTCATTCTAGACACATAGGATATCCTCAATAAATCTTTGTTGAATGATGCAACCATTTATAGTATATTACTCATTTAAAACACATTCGAAAATGTCTTAAGAAAATGAGAATAATATACATGTGCAAAATACTCTACATTGTGAATGGATGTCCATATGGACATTTATTTCATCACGATCGTGTATTTGCTTCAAAACATTACATTCCATGTATTCCCAGTTGTTCCTGTAGTTACTTCTAGTTTTGGAAAGAATTATTTTTATATAAAATTTCTCAACATTTATTATAATGACTGATGAATACTAAAAATTTTAAAACAAAGACTAATGGTTAATATTAAAATTCAGTTTTAATGAGAATTTCCTATAAAATTCAAATGAGTTGTTGAGGTTCACGTTTAAACAAGAGGCCTTCAGATTAAAAACAATCCTAAATTCACCTCCTAAGACAGGAATCAAGATTTTTCTACTGAATGTTCACCTCTCTGGTATACATTTAATTCTGTCTATAAGAAGATATCATTATTCAATTATTTAATATATCATGGCATCCATTTAATATATCTCAGGGCCTATATTATTATATATTATTAAAGCTTCAGAAACATTTATATTTGCAAAATGCTTTGTGTTATACAAATTAGTGAATCTAATTTTATCCTCAAAGCCTGGAAATGCCAAGAAATGCATACTCGACTGTCTATTTTTCTTCCAAGGAGCTAACATATATATAATACATAATAACATATATGTTATATATAAATGATGACTATATATACACACATGTAATATATATGTATACATATACATATGTATATATGATAGCTACTAATACAATGTGTGTGTATATATACACACATATATGCATGTAATATAGTATATATCAAATATATTCCAGCCATCAAAGACATTTAGAATTTATATGCACACACAAACACAATTTATCATCTAGGAAAAGAAGCAAATACCCACTGAAGGAGATCTTAGTAAATCCTGATGTTGCTTCACCACCATCTCTGGTCACTTACCCTATCTATAAAACATAGTGGATTTTATTTTGATCATTAATATATTACTGCACTACTTTCTGTCCCGAAAGATCTTTAGCTAACACAGGTGGTATAGTAAGCACATATAAAACATTCTTATCTCTGGTATTGTGTTACCCTTTAAAATATTCCAAATAAATCTATCTAGTTTACTTCTCAAATGGTGAACACAGACAGACTGAATGTGTCTTTCATACATATCTTAATTTCATAGATTAATAGTTTTATGGTGACACAAAATCCTCCTAATAGGAGGAAAAAATTACTTCTTGGAAAAATAAAGAATGCTTTCTCTGAAGACATAGACCCATTTGGACAATGATACAGACTTAGCGCATGGTACTGTACTCTACTGTTTGAAGTAATTCATGTAGAGCCAAAAAATTAATGAATTACTCACTTTTCCCTTAGGACCCAGACTTATTTTACTTAATATATGTCTATTTCTTTATCTCTAAGAAATTCAACAGAATTATATTTTAAATTTCCAATTAAAAATGTCAAAGTTAAGGGCAACACACATCATGTAAAATGTGAGAGTCAGGAATTATACATTGAATATATTTCATGATTAGTATGATGTATCAGCATTGTTGAAGACCATCTGCTATTACTAACTAAAGCCAGAGATAATTTAATTGATGATCTTTGTTGCATCCGTCATAAACTATAAAGTAAAAACTGCTGTTTAAGCACCTTATACAAATACTCATCCCAAATGCTGACAGTGCACATATATTTTATATTTGGTGTCATTAGAAAACGGAGAATGGCAAACCTGGTCTACAATGTCATTGACTTTATCCCGTTCACAGTCCAGGATTACACGCCGTTCCTTTTTTAACTCCAGATCTTGAAAAAGTGATCGGTAGGTCTCATCTTTCTTGTCATTGTTAATGTTTCCTACATTGATGGCAGTCACTTGCCATTTCTTTTCAGCAGCAGAATCCAGCACAGCTTGCAGTGTTGATAAGCCTAGGAACACAAAGAAAAGTGATGACTGATAAAGATACTCAAAAAACTCTGATTGTGTTGTAAAACTGACAGAGAACATATTTTTAAGGGTGATATTTTGTGCAACTAAGGGGATGTTGACTCCTCTAAAAAGCTACAGCTATGATCTTTATTAACACCTACTTATTTCCACTTCACATTAAAAACTCTTCATGTAAGTTCTCTTGTTCTGAGTCATAGGGTCTTACAGCTCTCTCAGTACCTTTTGGATATTACTAATGTGTAATGTCTGTAATACCTCTGGTTCAGGTGAAATCAAAAGACATTACAAAAATTCCTTTCTCCTCTAGATTGGAAAATTGTTTCATTGTATATGATAATCTATCATTTCATATTAATATTCTGAAGAGATTGAGTAGGTTTTCAGTGAGACAAATCTATAAATCTAAGAAATAATATCTGAGCCTGATATATTTCCTTCTATTGTTTTCTACTCAGCAGCTGTTGTTTTTCTCAGCCTTCTGTTATATCTTTTTTTTTTTGGTACTGGCACTGATCCCATAGAGATTAACATGTTCACCCATTAACCAGATGGCAAGAGTTAGTTTTCTAGTACAGATTTGTTATATTTACTTAACTTCCCAAATGTAAGGCCATTTTACTATTTATTAATAACTATCCTTACAGACCTAGAAAATTTAATTTTCATTTTTAATTGTTCATACATTACCTTGTATGTAGGATTAAGAACGGAAAATGACTTGAGAATTTATTTCCTAAAGTTAAATCTGAAGTTTAGCACTTGGAAAACCAGTACCTAAACCAGTACTTGTCTACCACCTCACTTCAACTCTTCATGGCCAGCTCAAATCCATTGTTTCTATTTATAGCTTAATGACACAAAAGCAAGGCTCCGGAAAGAATTCGGGACTTGTATAACATCATCTTCCTGATTCCAGAAAGACTTGCATGTTTCACAAAAGAATACCAATCCCTTTTTACCTATAAAATGTGGGATTTAGCTACTGTGATCACATCACTCTATAAGCTTTATTCATTTACTAAACTTTATTTAAATTTATTTACCATGGTAAAAATATGTCTATTGTAAATGTTGTTGACAACTATTTGATCTTGGAAAACATCATTAAAAAATTATTGATTGAGTATTGGCCAGGAGTATATAAGATGAACCTAGAACATCTCGTGATACCAGAAAGCAAAGAAGCTCTCCAAAACTGTCAGCATTATGTCAAAAGACTCGGGAGTCAATTTGATGAGGATTACTTTAAACAAAGATGAGTCAATTTAAATATCTATAAAAATATTAATTGCAAAAACCTTGAATATATAAAATATTTTAAATCCATGAATTTGTAATGATATTAAGAAAAAAACATTTGGTAGCCTTTGAAGGATGCTAGGAAACCAAGTCATTATTTTGGAAACAAATAAAGGAAGAGAAACAAGCATTTTCTTGCCTTTCCTATATGAACTATATTCAGAATAATAATTAATTAAGAAAGATTTTTCTTTTTGGAAAGACTCTAGCTAATAAATGATGAATGAATATAGATTTAGAATTATAACCATCTTGTAGCACCTAGTGAATTAATGACTCAAGGCAATAATCATTACTGCTGCTAACAACACAAAGAGAGAGACAACCCGAAGCTACTTGTCTCCAAATGTCAATGTTCTACACAACTTATGAAGTTCCTGCCAAAACAGTGAGCAGGAATCTCATCAAGCTTCTAGATATAACTACAAATTTATGAGAAATAAATGGTACAGAGTAATATGCTAAGTACCATTGTGTTGTAATCATCAAAATCCAGACTGTGAAAAACTCCGTTATATTATAAAAGCCTTAAAAGATATATTAACCAAATTTTATAGATGGACCTCACAATTATCCTGATTCAAGCAAACTGTAAAAGAATGGATGATATTAATGCATGATTGTTATTTGTTTAGATATAATAACATTGTGATTATGTTTAAAACAAAAGAATTGTTCTTTCAAAATACTGAAAGTTTTACAGATGAAATTACATGATGTCAGGTATTTCAAAATAATTGTGAATGGCAGAGGGATATAAATAAAACAAGATTCCTCATATAGTGGTCATTAATAGAGCTAGGTCAAGAGTCCTTGGGGTCTTTATGTTAACCTCTCTATTTGGTTATTTTAAATATTTCATAATAAAAATTTAAAATAATTTACTTTTATTTCAAATTGAGAAGTTGAATCATAAACTGAACTTAAAATGAGTTTTGTTTTTTTGCAAAACAAAATTAATTTCCTCCATCCACTTTTGTAATAAAAAACATAGGTTAAACAAGAATTTCTCAAGGGAAAATTTAAATAGAGATCATACACCATTATAAAAAATTTATTTATGATAAAACATTTTTAAAAAACTTCATCATTCACCTACAATTTCCATTCACTATAAGTAAATTAAACCCTTTCATGATACAATTCAAATCCTTTTCCTGTTTTTTGGCAATGAAGATAGCACATACAGCTGGTCACCATGATCAATTCAACAGCTATCAGCTTGCTTCAAAACAGTTATTAAGTCTATCCAAGAGTTTTCTAAAACTCTTCTACTGTCTAGGTTCTACTTTTCCACATTCCAATCATTATGCAACTTTTCTTTGTTACCTCTTTAAAAACATTACATCCACAGATGATGGTCTGTATGCTACCCCCATATTATTATATAGCACTTACAAGTGAGTTTCCTTTCTTCTAGACAATAAGTTATTTCATTTTATTTTTATTTTATTATAAATTTTACCACACACTAAAATAAGTTTCAAGTGATAATATTCTTGACATTCTGTCCTGTCTTTCAAAGTATAAGAAATTTTAAATATAAATGACAATTTGTAAATGAATTTCTTCAAGTGATATTTCTAAACCTAACATTTATTGGCAGTTCACCTTGTCAAAGAATATGAGGTATAAAAATCAATAAGAATGCGTTTTAAGAAATGGCTAAGTTTCAAACTCATTCATTCTGTGTGTCAGGAGTAACTCACAGTTGATGTGAATTCTCTACTAAAACTTGCAAAATTAATATTTTCTAACCTATGAAACCTAAAAAAAATTACATCCATTTATTAAGAAG
Organism: Pteropus medius; assembly: GCF_902729225.1. Taxonomy (NCBI): domain Eukaryota; kingdom Metazoa; phylum Chordata; class Mammalia; order Chiroptera; family Pteropodidae; genus Pteropus; species Pteropus medius. Next base: position 21,807,707 of record NW_024346667.1, on the reverse strand, counting down.
GCAAACTGTTCAAATAGTTCATATCAGACTTGATGAATTCAATTTTATCAGAAGATACTGAATAATATTAAATCATTTCCTAAGGACAGATGAAGTAGGTCACAAACCATGGCATGACCTGACTCACAATTTAGAGACTGCTGGTCCATGTTTAGTAATCCATATTCCTAGATTTGTTTTTTCAGTAATAATAACTGACCCTCTCAAACTCTCTCTCAACTTGATCTGCCCCTTCCTTATAACTTAAAGCTTTGTATTAAGTCTTGTGACTTTAAATTTAATGAATCAACTTGAAATTTAAAAATCACTGAAAATGCATGTTACAACTATTGAGGTGAAATTAAATTCTTCAACATAACACAGAAAAATTCATGCTCTTGATCTCTTGGTACCATATTCTACTTAGGAGAGAGAGTATTATTTGAGATATGCCTCTTTTTCTTTCACACAAGCTGGCATAGAAGTATCTTTATAAATACATTCATCCCCTAATTCAGAATATAAACATGTATTGACAACAGGAGTTCTATATAAATGTTAGTTTGTTTAAAGCTATTGGTAGATATTAATCATTCAACTCTAATATCTATACTACTATGTTAGGATATTTGAGTTATTATAGCAGAGACTAATTTCTTATTACTGAATTACTTAGAAGAAAACATAAAATGCACAGTTGTTCATCTACAAATAGAAAAAAATCCAGAAATTAATAAATATATTTAAAATATGGTCTATAAAACCTCAAGAACATTACAAGAGTATAAAATTAAGTTCTAAATTCTCAAACATTTGGTTAAAATAAAGAATGGCTAAACTAAAGTATTGTTGGATGGCATTACTTCCTCATGTGCCTAATTTTTACTGGACTAGTTATAGCTGTAAAACCTATTTTAATCTCCATAAAACTCTTTCAAAGTGTTGCTAGCAGTAGTTCAGCTTCATATTGAGCTAGAGTAAATAACGCTGTGAGAAGTAATAGAAAAGCTATTAGCCTTAAAAACAGGTGACGTCTAAATGTCATAGTTTGGACATTGATGGGCAGAATTAAAAATGATTACTGCAAATAGGTATATTTCACTCAGACCATGTCTTTCTTTTTAAAAATATTTTCTTTGTTCCATTTAAAATTCACTGCCCTTATTCATCTTTCAGGAACAGAAATTAATATTCATGATCACTAAATCATGGCAGCATGCCTAGGCCAGATTAGATTAACGTATCCTTCCCTCATTGACTTTCTCAGGAACTTCTAAAAAAAAAATTTATAATTTTGAAGCATTTTTATTCTATGCATGATATCTTCTTGGAACTGGAATCAAATCCTTCAGGAAAACGGTATGGCTCAAAAGTAAAACCAACACGTAAAGACATAAAGCATTAGTTCTGGTTTTATCTACTGTCTATAGAAATGTATTGCCTTAACTTATTGACATTAAGCCAATAAATAAAAACTACATTTTGATTAAATCCTGGTTCAAATTTAGATAAATCTATATTTAATGCATGGACATAGATAACCCCATTACTCTGTAATTAAAATCTATTGAAGATCTATCTGCCTACTCTCCGTGGAGTAGTAAATGCAGCTTTTAGGAAGAGCACTGGGTCATCAAGTAATGCCAGGCTACTGCCACATGGCTTGGAGAAGGAGAAGACACTAGCAGTCCTACAAGGTCACATGGCACCAAATGACAGTTTCAAGATTCCTCTCACAGGTAAACTCGAAATAGTCAAAGATGATCTGTATAAAGATCAGGATACATCTGTGTCCTCTTTTGTTTACTATTGGAATGCATCGTCCTGAACTTGTTGCTCAGCACTTGTGTGGGTAGTTGAATGCAGGAAAGGTTTAATTGTTGAGTAGTGCAGTGAAGAAGCACAGAAATATTTTAAGTCTTTTTCATCTAGTTCAAATTTAGGGCAGAATGTTGGAGAGAAATTTTCATGCTTGAGCCCTATGCTGTTCAAAAGAACATTTATGTATTTACGAATGAAAAATTTAAAATGTTTACCTGATCTAGACTCTCAGAAAAGTTATGATTATTGAATACTAAAAAAGAAAAAAATAACAACGGAGAAGAGAGAGTACCACATCAGGAACAGACCAAATCATTTGAAATTGTAGCAGGTAGAGATGTAAGTTGAGGGATAAAATCATGGAATCTTTTTTTAAAAAATATGCATATTAAAGGGAATGCAGAAGCATTCTCAGATCACATAACACTGAAATAAAAAGAGGCTTCCTTGAAGTGTAAGAAAAATGGCTTAAGGACCGATGCAAAGAAACCAGGTAACATGATGAATGTATAAATAAACTTTATAATTTAATATGATGGCAAAACTATAAAAATTAAGATAATAATAAGAAAAAATTAAATGCCAAAAATACAATTTCCATGAGCCAAGTAAAACACTACATACAGGTCAAATCTTATGCCAGTATTTTGAGTCTTACACATTTATCACTGAAAATAATTTCAGATGAAAGGCCAATATAATACTCTTCATAATAAAGCATTAGTAGCTACTTGATAAACACTTGAAAATGTATCTATAAGGCCATTTTTGGCTTTAATATATAATTACTTAATATTATAACTCTAATGTTCTTTCAACAATGCACTTGAACTCAATTCAATTTGTATAATTTAATGATGAGATTATCTCATCACTTCAGGTTCATTTAATAATTCTAAAGTATTAATAAAATCATTTTTAAATGTCACAGGTTCTTTTCACAAGTACATAAATCCATCAGTCTCCACTTGATCATTTCCCAGAGCTTTCCTTTCTTCACTGCCTCTCTTCAAATTCTAGAGTTTCTCTTTTTCTATTTATGTTAGCTGGTGTCTATTTAAATTTTCTCAAAAGTTCAGTTTCAACTAGAGGGCATAGCGAGGGTAAAGTATGTCCGTAAAGTAAAAATGCCACCTTCAACCTTGTGAAACAGTAAAGCAATGAACAGAATTCATCTTCCAATCTTTTAATTTATCTAGCAAGATTCAGGTTCCAATATCATCTCAAATTTAAAATACACCAGTGCTGAACTCATTCACTAACACTATTGAATATCAACTCTGCTCCAGCACTATTTTAAGCATTATGTGTACAGTAAGAACTATATTGTATACCAGTATACTGTATACTGCCTGGGTTGGGCATTGCCTTCATGGGGCTTATAACCAGATCTTAAATAAAAAGCATAATGCTTAGATTGTGTGACTAAAACAATCCTTGGAACATAGTATAAGTTCAATAACACTTTTTGGATGAAAGAATGAACTCCGCTATTAATTAAAAATTGTGATAAGTACTATGTAGAAAAAGAAAAGGTTGCTTTGAGAGAGCTGTATCATACGCATTTCTGTAAAAATGCTATATAAAGCGCTGTATGTGAACTAGGTGAAAGAATTAGAGATAGGTGCAGATTTGAGGTGAAAGAGTTTTGGTGCATCTGAGAATGTGAAAGTTTATTAGAGGAATTTAGCTTAAGAGTGAGCAGGACGGTAGTTTAAATTGGCAGGAACCAGATACTATAAGACCTTAAAGCCAGTTAAGAATTTTAAGTTTTATCCTCATTGTAAGGAGGAGCCATTGAAGCATTGTAAGTGAGGGAGTGATGTGGGCAGGAAAGGATTTCAAGACATTTAAAAATTTTGACTACTTTGTGAAAATGAATGAAAGAAAAACAAGTGTGGAAATGAAGAGACGAGGGAAGAGATGTGATGGCTTGGTGTGGAGTCATGGCAGTGAAAAAAAAGAGTGTCTAGGGACAAACTATATTTAAGTGGAAATTGCATCAATAGAATGCAATGGTGAGAAGGGTATTGTGAATACACCCAATTGCAGGATAGTTTTATTAACATAATATACTAAAGGAGGTAGAGAGCAAGAGGAAAGATTATAATTAAACATGACTTTCTAAGCCCTTTTATCACATTAATAAAAGCTATGTTCAGTATTATCCAGCACACTGGAATCCATATTTGCATTAAATGGTTCTGTGTTTTAGTTTTTCATTCTCCGTGGGAAGAGCAAACCTCTCCCTTCTCAAAGCGGGTGTGGGGATATGAGGGGTGTGGGGGTGGGGAGTTGTTGACACTGCAAATATTTTCAGCTTGTTGGTGCTGACTCATTTTTCCACTGAGCACTATTCTCAGGACTGAGAAGATGGGGCAGAGAACCAGACACCTAGTATGAGCATTCTTGACCTGAGATTGCTGCAGCAGATGCCTACAAACTGATCAATGGAAAATTGACTGATCGCTGGCTCTCTTCCTGTCTGCCCTTGCAGGTTAACAAGGTGCCCTGTCTTGGTCAAAACAAGCTTCTGGTTTTAATTTGAACCTTTAAATATTCCAGGAAGCAATCTGCTAAAAAGAATATTTAGATATTCTTACAATACTGGTTTTTAACCCTTTCGAGTTTGGTTATGAATAATATTTAATAATAGAAAAACGCATGTATGAACATGTACACAAAATGTTCATGCAATTTTAGGGAGTATACAGACCCACAGAAGCCAAATCATGGACACAGAAATGGTTAAGACAGCTGGGATTCTATCATATGTAAGTCAGGCAGTTCTACTAATATTAAATTTTGCAACAGAGGATATGGAAAATACGAGGAAGTACTACCTACTCCCCTTCAAAAAAATAACTTTAGTATGATGAGCCAAGACTCTATCCAATTGGCACACTAATCAAAATTATCACATCATAAACAATTACATAGAATTGTGACAAAAGCATGGGTCTGGTGTCAGAAGACCTGTGTTCATCTGGACCACACATGGGTGGATCACGCACAAGTCGTTTAATTTCTCTGAGATGCAGTGATCTCATTTTAAAGCAATGTTAATAATAATTATACCTGCCTGATAAAACTTTTGCATGTGAAAATATTTAATAACTATATATTTCTGTAGGAGCTCTTATTTATGTATTAATTCAAATTTTACTTAATCTAACTTTCAAGGCAGCTGCTTTACTGACCTTGAACTGGTAATACAGTCACCATAGAGTCTTAGCTGCCGATTCTAGAAAGTACTTTTTACATTATGATTAAACATTTGGGCACTGGGCTGACACAGTCTGTATTTGAAAATTTTGCATTCACAACTTTTTTTTTCATTTTACTCTTAATATGTTCTCCAGATTTCGAACTGCGTTTTTCATTTACACAGCAACATTAAACCATGTAACCCGTGGACTTTAATATACTTGTGTAGCTCTACCTTGATGTCACATGCATCAAGTGTAAGCATTGAATCTGACCCATTAGCAAGAGATAGAGATATTTTCACTTACCTCTGTCACTGTCGTAGAGGTACGCAAATTTGTCCCACTGATAATATTCGATCAAACTAAGAAGTGCTCCTTTGAGGTCAGGTCTCATCTGAATGACAAATGGATGTGTGCCATCTGTTGGGAAGCTGGGAGTGATGAAGGAAACGTGGAGGGTTCCACAAAAGGATGTGATGGTATTTACAGACTTCTTGTCATAGAATCCAAAAATAGCATAAACTCCTCTTGAAAACTGGGAGCAGACTAGAAGAATAGGGAAAAACAGAAAGGTTAAATCATTGAAATTGACATAAAATCACATAAATCTGCTTGAAACTTAATGCCCTTTTATATAAAATACAAAATGATCAAATCAAAAGAAATATAGAGTTTGTATCAATGATCCATCAAATATACAAGCACTTATTTACTTAGCACTCTATTTGAGGAATTTAAAAAATTACAAAGCGTTAAAATAATAATCTAGGTATAAGGAAATACCTACATTATTGCTTAACAGGTGATATAAGTGTAAATATTTTAGGACAGTCCTATTTAAGAACAATACAAGTAAAAATCATTAGTTATAAGAACAAACAGCAATTACTTGGGATTTATACACATTTGAAACAGCTCATTCCCTGAAATATTGATTTTTTTTAAAGCTTTATTGGGTTAATGATGTTATTATACTAGAAGAGTTCTACTGATGACCAAAATGTCTTTAAGAAAAGATGGATGCAAAATTCACATTACACATAAAGAGATATATTATAGAACAGAGGCCTGTCACCTTGTGTCCCTCAGTCAACTAGTAATTAAATGAAGTTCAGTATTCATAATTTTAACCTTTCCCACAGACTTAACTTATCCCATATGTTCTACTCCATAAAAAAACAAATATTATGAACATATTTTGGCTTAGAACCATTATTCTTTAAAAAATATTTTATTTGAAAGTCCCTATTGCTCCCACAATCCCTTATGCTCTACCAATATTTGTACTTCAGTGAATGGTATATCACACTACCTTCTCTCAGCCCCTTCCCCAAAGTCAGACCATCACTAAGTATTGCTCATTCTAATACCTAAATATACTCAAATGTGGTCCACTTATTTCTATCTCCATTCTAATCATCCTAGTTCACTACAGCATATGCTTACATTGTGCTTGCCTTGTGCCTGGCACGTTCTCTGGTACGTTAACTCATTTATTTCTGATAATAACTCTTGAGATAAGGATTACTATTATTTGAAAATTGCTGATAGGAAAGTTGACAAATAGAGAGATAAGTGAGAGATGCTGTGTTCAAACCTAGGCAGCTAGTGAGAGATGCTGTGTTCAAACCTAGGCAGTCTGGATTCGGAGCCCATGTTCTTAACAATGGATAATATGACTCCTCTCACTTGGATGATCGAAATACTTGCCCAGCTTTTCTCCTTCATCCAGTTAGGCCCCTCCCATTCTATTCCTCACAATACAATCAGAATAGTTTTTTGAAACACAGATCTATTCTTACCTCTCTGAGAAGTGAGGGTTACTTTGCCCAGGGCTGGTCCCCTGTGATGCCCTGTAGAAGCCGCCCCTGTCACAGTGCTGAAGACCACTGATTCAGGTCAGGCACGTGGCTTTGAGTGAATGAATAGCCGATATTTTTTTTTAATATTGAATGAATAGCTGATTTTTTTTTAATCTCAAGGATCATTTCAATGCAAGGAATGGAAATCAGCTATCCAGGAACACAGCCTACCAACCCAGACCATAATACCAAACACCCTTCTGCATTAATCAGCCCCACTTAAAAGACAAGACCAATACTATCTTGTTTCATTTTATTTCCTTCATAAAAATAGATGGTCTGTAGTAAAATAGATTTGTTTCATGAATAAGAGCATTGCTAAAATATATACAGATTCTAATAACCAATTTCAGATGATCAATAAATAATAGGCAGTCACTTTTAGTGACTGCTATGAAATGAAAGGAAAGCAAAATTGACTATTTCTTTGAGTGGTCCTTATATATCGAATATTCCCTTTCTCCTTTAAATATCTACTAATCTTCAACTCATTTCTGCCTTTCTAACATACATTTTCTGGGATTATTTCTTTACATTTATTTCATACTTTAACATAAAGATGAGATTCCTGCTTTTTATTCATGTTCATATTTTTGTCTTTTTTTGAGTACAGAAGTAGAAAATAACCTTTTAATGACTTTGCTTGTACTCATTTTTCATATACATGCAAAAGTCCTTTCATAGTTAAATCCTTCTAGGTAAATTCTGTGGTGATTTCTTATTTTATGCATGGATAAATGTACACTGACATGTATATCTTAAATCTTAAGTTTGTTCAGAAATTGATGATTTTATATGACATATAAAAGGGGGAAATTGCTATAAAGTCTCTCCGGGTGTATTTAATTTCATTTCCTGCTGTGTTGGTATGTCATCTAAAGAGTATAGGAATATCAGGCAATATGATTTATTAACAAGATCTCCTCTAATCTTAAGTGAAATAGCTTCTGTGATAGGAACAACAGCCACAGCATCAGCAGAATGCTTGATAAAGGGTGCCACTATTTGAATGCATAGGCGATCTTAGTAAGGAGCCATACTTTTCATTTTCCATTTGTTTTAGACTCTGAAGTGGTTGTCAAAGGGCTTCCTGGTTATCATGGCCATCTGGAATAGTGGTCCCCACACTTTTTGGCACCAGAGACCAGTTCTTCTATGAGAATCTAGTGCTTGATGATCTGAGGTGGTGATGCTAGCGCTGGGGAGAGGCTGCTTAGCTCGCTTGCCCGCCGCTATGCGGCCCGGTTCCTAACAGGCCACGGACCAGTACCAGTCCACGGCCCTGGGGTTGGGGACCCCTGATCTGGAAACATTTGGCTTTGGCCCAACAATAGGCACATGCTCTACAAAACTTCATAAGAAATAACAATTCACCTAACTCAGAAGGCACTTTTTTCGAACATTCAGCTCATTCTCCAATGAACATAATTTTATAACAATGGCCTTTCTTTCCTGACTATCCCTGGTCTCTTTCAGTCCTCTTCCCTTCTCCCTTATCTCTTCATGGCACATATTCAGTTGTCTATTTATCTATATTCTCTATTTCTCCAGGTCGTTCTCATGTAATGTCCCTTTATAACACATATAATTAACAGCTATTTGGTCAAAATTGCTCATGTCTCTCTCTTTACTGTCAGTCACTGTCTCTGTCCCCAACCATGATAAGAAAATCATTGTGACTTACAACCAAGAATCAATTAGAATGCTGACTTGAGCTAAGGTATTTTGCTTCTCCAGTTTGCAGTGACTATTCTCAAGAAGAAAAACTTAGTGCTCCACCCCAAAAATAGCCAAGAGTGTTTTTGCATTCTAATAGTAATTTTCTCCCCAATATAACACAGATTCATGGTGCTGTTGACACAATACACAAGGACATTATTTGCACTTTGAAATTACTCCTTGTTTGATTCGAAATAAAATTACTCATTTTGATCTCTACCTGATTTCCCAGCAATGCTTCCAAAATTTAAAGCTTTTTTCCTAACATATCCATCCTCAAAGAAGGAAAATTTGCTATCACTGAGAATATCCAAATAATGTGTCATGAACTCTGACTTTCTAAAATGAGTTATCTCTAAAGCAGAGGAAGGAGCAGAAAAGCTCTCAGTTTGACTTCTAACTTCTTGAACCACACAATTACCCTATGAGACACTATTATACATTTCTGAATGATTATGCTGATTAATATTAGAATTACAGTTATGTCTTAAAACTCAAATTGATTGCAAATTGGTAGGTAGAGATGCTCTCACTGAGTTCTACTTTAATTAAATATTTAATATCAACTTTGAGAAACTCAGCAAAGAGGAGTCATTTAAAAGACACTTTAGGTCAAAGAGTAGAGATGATCATCTCCTGCGTGTAAGTAACTTGCTGATTATTTCACTTTTTATTATAAGCCTGGATGATATAAGCCAATAACAGTGCTGATGGTGCATCCGGCACACATCTTTTTCTCTTGGGTCATTGTGTTCATTGGTGCTGCTAATGTAGCATACTCAGTACAGTGTGGAGAACCTTGCATGGTTATTTAGTTGAAAGGCAGAAGAAGAACAGGGAATGATTTATTTTTGTTTTATACTTTTTATATTTTTAAAGTGCCATTCACGTCAATGAAATAGCATAGACTGCAAGCCCCATTGCAGCTTGTACAAAGTCTGGTGAAAGCTGCATCACCTAGCAATCCTGACCTCAAAATACGAGGATCACAGAAAATCTCTCTCTTTTCATCGTTAAACTTCTGGTATTAACCCCTTGTAAAGTTTGACCCTGATTTTACTACTGAACTTTCCCTATCATTTGCCAGTAACAATCTCCTAAATCTAATATTCTTTTTATTAGATGAAGCTTTTTTAGCTTCTCTGAATTTATTAATCAAGACTTGCTCCTTGCAATTTTCTCTATTGCTACTAGTTTCTCTCTTCTAATTCATTCTCTACATCGCTACCAAGTGAAACCATATCATCTTGGTACTCTTTCTTTCCCTCTAATTACTTTTCACTGTCTTTCTTTTTCTTTTTTTCTTTTTTCTTACATCTTAAAGAGCATTCTCCAGGATTTGTCTTACAATTATTTTTACTTCTCTTTTTATATACTATCTCTTAGCGGTCTCATCCATTTTAACGTGGTCCAAGTCAACTTTTTATGCATGTTTCCCAAAACTTCATCATCATCTTGTTGCTTCTCCTAATCTATATTTACTGAAAAAAATATATATATAGTAAGTATTTTGTGTGACAAGCATGAGAAAATGCCACAACAAACAGGATAGAAATAGTCAATTCCTCGCTGGAGTTGATAGCTTCAATCTCTCACTGTCTAGTGCACCCATTAAAAACTTCTAATTCAACATTACAACTAATTCCATAAAAATGACAGAAAGCCATGACAATCTTATCCTACAAATCATGTCTTTGTTTTGATTTTTTTTCCTTTTTCTCATGGCATCATAGCTCTTGCAATCATTGATTTTCTATATTTTCCAGAATAATTAATTCATTACTCTTCTTTGTCCTGTTCTGTCATCTATAACCACCTCCATTTTATTCTATTTCATTCCTTCCACATTAGGTATTTTGGGGAACTTACTATGCACTGTTCTAGGTATTGGAGAGACAGCATTAACAGTGACAGATAAGGTCCTTGTTTAGATGAAGCTTGTATAACATACTTCTTAAGTGTTCCTTGTATCTGCACCTTTGTTTTCTTTCTCCTTGGTTCTGACAAGATAAACTATTCCTCACCTTCGCTCTCTCCTTCCATCAATTCATACTCTTGTTGTGTTATTAGTCTTCCTAAAGCACACCACTTAAAAGTCATTCTTCAAGGATCTGTCTTCCAGTTGTTTTTCTTCTTTCTTACTCCACCTTTTAGTGGTCTCATTCATCTCTTTTCACAAAGTCAAATTCAAATTTTGTGCAAATGTTTCCCAAACCTGAACCATCACCTCAATTGTTTCCCTTGATCTGTTTATTTACTGAGGAAAATATGTACTATACTTATATCGTATATAATTGTGTAGCAAATATTCTGTATATACCATATATATAGCACAAGTATATACTGTAAATATACACACATATGATTCATTTTTTAATCATGTATTTTCATGATTATTTCATATTCTGTCCTTGCTAGTACAGTTTTAATTAAAATGTTTAATTCTTTCAAGACCTCAAGTGTGAGTTTTTTAGAATTAAAAAAAATACATAAAATACCACTGTTTTACATTATCTAAAATCCTATAACTTTTATCTCAACTATCATATACCACAGAAAAATTATTATTCTGTATCCAAGGATCTTTGGGTTCTGACCTTAGATGCAGCAGCTGTAGATGCTAAACAGTGAGAACAACCGGGGACTATATCCTGGCTTTGCTATTATCTAGTTGGACTTGCTTGGGCAAGTTGCTTTATTTCACTCTGCTCAGCTTAGTCATGTGTAAAAAAGGATAATAACATTATCTACCTACCTCACTGTAGGATGGGCAGCATTAAAGAATAAGTAAGTTGAAACAGTGCTGGCAGGTATTGAGCCCCATACAAATTCTCTCATGACCTCCCTACTTATAGTCCATGTTCCAGTCAATCTTGATGTTAACGATTTATTATTAATCATGCACCGATTTTACTCACCTTTTTCCTTTAGCATAAAATTCACCAATTCTTTAAGACAAATGTTCATGTGTTAAAATCAAACCCATCTTTTCAGAATATAAATCACTCCTGACTTCTTCCCTTTTTTTATCCTCAGCATACAAATTGTCATGAAATACAGCCCATTTGACTTCTCAAATCTGTACTCTCTGGCTCTGCTGACATTGCCTTAATATGGTCCTTAAATATTTATTGAATGGATTGCTGCAACATCCTCCCAAATAATCCTGTTTATAATAAATCACTTTCTTATCATGGCAGATATAACCTTCCTGATTAAAATATGTCAGTATCTTCCCATTGTTTAGAGAATAAAATACATAACAACGCTCAGGTGTTAGCTACTTGCTGTGGTCTGAGTTGCATGCTTCTCCTCCGTGGGATTCTAAAGTAATCCGCATTTCTGCATATTTGTCTGAGTTATGCCTAGCTTTGCCCTCTCAGAGCTAATTGAATGCAGAGAATGAAGTGCTGTTTATCTCTAAATGCATAACCTATCACATATTTGGCACACAGCAGACACTTGAAAAATGTCAAGTAATAAAATACCAATTCTTCCATGAAGGGTGTCCTGCTTACTATCAACTGAATATGATTTCCATGATTATGAGCCCCATAAGCACCTCCCTCGTGGCCTGAAGTACAATATGTTCAAGTGTATGTGCGTATGTGCGTGTGTGTGTGCAGGGGGCAAAGGGGAGGGAGATTTGTGACCTCCTTGAGGGCAGGGGTCAGTGTGAGAAGAGAATACGAATACCTGAATTGGAAGCCCAGGTCTGCACTGGCCATCTGGTAGAAGAGTCACTGAACTTGAGCCTTAGATTCCGAATCTATCGAATCAGGACATTCATTACTATCCTGCCTGCATTAAAGGAATGCTTTAAAGCTTATATTACATTATACCTAAAGAATTACTAGGGAAAATATTAATCAGTAAATAAATGTGTTAATGACAACAAAACCAACCATAGTAATTTTTGTATTCTCTGTAATACCCAATTCAGGATTTTTTCACAAGTATATTATTAAATATTTGTTGAATGAATACATGATGTGAACCAATTTCATAACAAAGATATAAAACAGGTTCTTGTGATAAAATTTCATTTCCGTTGATACTGGGGTATTTCTGTAATCATGTGATCACACTGTTTTCTTCCTTCACTATCATACTGCAAAATAACTAGGTTAGTTTATAAATCACCTGTGAAATTTAGTTTATCTGTTCTCATAATAGGAAAAAAACACAATCATAATTATGAGAATACAATATTCAGAATGTTTGTGAAGTTTTGTTATTTTAAGCTTTCAAAATGTATTTTATATGTGGAGAAATTGTACCGAGAGGTGAAGTTCCTAAGCTAAAATAATACATAGAGCAGGATGCAAATGGAAACCTAAATAAAAGAGGTAAACATCTTCGTCTTGCACATATGTTCAATAACACATTTGGGACTTGAAAATATCCTTAGGCATTCTCACAATCTCAAGTGTCCTATTTCTCTAATTCAATGGACTTGTTCAAGCCTGTAAACTTGTCATAAGCAACATTTATTCCCTTAAAAATGTAATTTTTGTAACATATGGTAAATATAATATTTGGTTTCCATGTAAAAACTGAGAAGAATGTTAAAAATGGAATGGTAATTTTTTTATTCTTGGAATATGTAGGTAATTACGATATGCTGTTCTCATAATGAAATGGAGTAAAACTATTTACTTTCCATTAATGAGATTATTTTAAAGTTCATATATCTATTGGGGCACCTTCTCTTCCTCTATTGAATGGAAGGATTTCCCACTTGGGAGCTGACATTTTAGCATCTCTCACAAAACTCATCACTTTAAAAACCTATCCTTTGCTCTGTCCAATCCTGTTACTCAGAGCCCAGCACAGTTCTTAGCATAGACATTCAGTATGTAGCTATTGAATGGAACATTATATGATTCAAAGAAAATGTGAAGAATACTAAACATTCACAATGACATTTTCTATAAATTGCCTTACTGATGATTTTCCCTATAGCCCTGCCACAAATCTTTACTATGATAAATTACTTCTCCTTTGCATACATTTTGATCCCATTTTTCATACAAATATTAAATGTGATGCATCATCACTCAGTAGAAGACTATGAAGTTGTAGTAATACATTTTTCTTTCCCTCTAACAAACATTTATCCTTCCTGACCTTCGCATTACATTTGCTGAGTGAGGTGAAATGTCTAAGTTTATTGCTGTTGCCCATGTTATATGCAGCCTTAAAAAAATCTATAACATTTATTCTGGCTTCATTCATCATCTGGGAGAGCAGGCAATAGTAGAACTGGCAGTAATAGGCAATAACTCTCGTGTGAATTTTAATGATGAGTTCTGGACACGTAAGTGAAAGAGAATTACCTCCGTTTATACAAGATGCTATTTCACAAAATACAGTCCCATTCTTCTTCCCTTGGACATGTATTTCCTTCTCATAAATACATAGTTCTATCCTCTGCAAATTCTTGCTCGACTTATGCTCTATGTAAGTTCTGGAGACTGCATTCCCTGACGCGATTTGAATGTTGTGGATGACGAGTGCCAGGCCGAATGTCCGGAGGCCTGGTGTCTAATCCCGGTTGTGACACCAGCCAGCTGTGCACTTCTGGCAAACTGCAGCTTTCAAATGTCTCAGTGCCCTCAGAGGTCCCATCAAGCTCAAACATGGGCATGTAACAGCCAAATTCAAAGACAGAAATTATACAAAATGTCAGGAAGTGCATATTTATTATTCATCATATTCTTACTCATGTGAAATGAATATGTGAGATACAATAGATTTTCACAGATTAAATTCTACCATTCTCTTCATGTTTTATTAGTCTTTCTTTCCTTCTCTCTTCATTTTTATATTTCTTATTCTTTCCACTTGCCCCTTTTCCTCCTTCAATTTTTTACTTTTCTACTTCACCTTTATCTCCATGTTTAGCAGGCCATGGATGCCTTAAGCTCCACAGCCACTCTTCATCTTGATGCTTAAAGAAATGTCTGATCTCTTATCAGAATGTAATTAGAACGTATAGAACTAAAGGACTGTGTTTTTACCAAATATAGATAATATTTCGGTACAAATAAACATTTTATCTTCTGAGATAAAAGCTACTTTTAAAAACATAATTGAAACATTTTAAAGTACCAAGAAGATTTTTGCTTAAAAGAATTTTTTCTAAGTGGCATGCAAAAAAACGACAGAGCTTTATTGCCTTACTTGTCTGGGTGTTCTCAAATTAGATATGATATCCCTCTTGCTTGTGTATGGCTTAAAGTTTCTGAAGCTATCACAGGACTTGCTTGCTTATCCCTTTGGTTGCTAAGAGAGAGGGTTTCTACTCAAATGCCTCAGCACTTATATGTTAACTCATATAAGTGAATTAAAAGAGAAAAAGATCAAATATCATATAACAAAAATTATGTAAATATACTAAGAAATGTACTGGACTGTTAGCATACATCTCTAAATTGATAAGTAACTGGAGGAATTAACTTTAGCATGATGGACTCACACTTGATGCATTTTTCCTGGTAAAAACAGATCTAATGTTTAGTTATGGATCATGGCAAGTTAATGTTGTCCAGAGGGCCTGCCTGCTTCATTGTCACACCCCCTTCAATAAGAGGCCACGATAGAATTAATGGTATGAAAAGAATTCCCTCAAGAAAAGATTAGTAATTCATTTTTTGGCCCTTGCATTTACCTTAATGACATAAATAAAACATTTATAATTCAAAAATTGTGAGAATAAACTCAACACATTTTTAAACAAGCATATTCATTAAAAAGCTATAATTTCCTTTTGCTGCATCCTCTTCCCACAGGCAGGCACTGATAACAACCATTTGGCATGATATTTGCACACTCATAGTTCTAGTTAGAGTTGATTTTGTTTGCTTCTGTTTTCATTACATTTTTGATTAAGGAGACTATAGGACAATTGTCTTGTAACTTCATTTGACATATAACAAAGAAATTACCGTGTTGATATAGACTTAGTTCATTCATTTAAACCATTACTTAGTATTCCCTGATTTTGGTTGTATCATTATTTCATTAACATTCTCTAACTGAGATATTTAAATTGTCATGAATTTTGCTACTACAAACAAGCCTTCAGCAAACGTGTCGGTACACACTTATCTGTGTGCACTTATGCTCATATCTCTGCAGGAAGATTATTAAAAGTAGATTTGCTTGGTTGGATGTCATGCTGGATAAAATGTTAATGATGCTATCAAATGATCATCCAGAGACAGTGTACCAATTCACATTCCCATTAATAGAATAAGATAAACTCTTATTTTTTTTTATGTTTTCCACCAATAGTGGATATTTTCACCTTTTTCTCTTAATTTAATATGTGAAAATAGCATTTCATTGTTGTTTTAGTAATAGAAACTTAGATTTTTGTACTCTTGTAAAAGAAGGCATTATCCTTAGAGTTTTTCATGTATTAACTCTTAAAACTAATTATATTCGTATGGTTCCCAATATTATCCACATTTTACAGATGGAAAAACTTGAAAACAAGAAATATTCTGAGATCACACTGGAAAATGACAGTGGGTGTCAAACCCAGACAGCCTGACTTCAGATTCTGTTCTTTTAGCCATTGTACTATACTTCTTATTGATAAACAGAAAATTTGGATTTTTGTCATCTGTAAGAAAGTACATTTATTTTTATATTTTCCTCTCATCGATTCCTATACTTTACACATTTTTTTACTATTATTTAAATTTCAATGTTTAATCTTCTGTATATGTAAAGCTTATATGTCTTCTTCTTTCTTTTGTCTTTTACTTTGTTTATGACATTTTTAACCAAATTATCAATCTTTTCTTGATGACTCCTAGATTTTGTGTCTTGTGTAATAAGAATTTCCCCATCCTAAGAATTTTAAATATGATTTTATGTTGATTTCATACAACCCTTTTTATAATTAATTCTTCTAATATTTATATTTGCATTTTATACAAAGTAGAAATCTACTTTGTTTTCACATAGATATTAAATTTTCCAATATTTTTATTTATTTTTATTTTTTTTAAGTGAGACAACCTTTGGTTGACCTCACAGATTGAGAGGACCTTGTCAGCTTACAGTCTCTTATTTTTTTTATTTTTATTTTTTTTATGCCTACAGTACTTGGTCTTCCTAGGTGGTTTCCCATCCAAGTACTAACCAGGCCTGACCCTGCTTAGCTTCCAAGATCAGGTGGCATCAGGCTTGTTCAGGGTAGCATGGCCATAGACCCAACACCTTTAATTTAATTTCATTGATTTCCTCTTAATTTTAAGTGTCACCTTTATTATATGCTAAATTTCTATTTGTGCTTGGGTCTATTTCTGAAGAAGGAAATAGGTGTTAATTACTTTGCCTTTTTAGAAATAACTATTGCTTGCAGTGTCTTTTTGCAAAGCTTTTCTACCTATTAATTTACCTTTTTTTTCTTCCAAATTTTATTTAGGATTGGATTAAAATACAAATTAATTGGCAAAGATTAACATTTACAACATTAACTTTATAGCCAGTCTGTTTTAGCTCAGAACCAATTTCTGATTTTCTGTAAAGTTTTACACTTCTATTCATATCTAGCAAACTTCTTATCAGTTTATCACTAGATATTTTGTGGCTTTATTACTATTGTTGTCAGATATTTTTTATTCATATTTTCTATTTTAGATATTGCTAGTACCAAGGAAAGATATTGACTTTCAAATGATAAGTTTATATCCAATGATCATAGTGAACACTTATCAGTTCTAATAGCTTTTTGGTTGATTCTCTTGGATTTTTTATGTGAAAAAGCTGTTATTTTGTATGAATTTTACTCAACTCATCTTTGGACCATTCCACAATGAGAAATTATTTCCTTACTTTTGTATTTCTGTTATATTTCCTAAAGCAATAAATTGCTTTAGGAATTATCTACCTATTAATTACCATTAATCTGGTATCCACGCAATACAAATTGAGTGAGAATTTGAATAAGTATCTGATACATTTGATCAATGTATGTAATTGAACAGTCCATAATTCTTTCCCAAAATATACTTATAAAACACCCATATATTATATGAATGATCGGTTCAACTTTGTACTTCACTTTACTGTGTGGTCCATAAAGAATGAAAAAAAAAAAAATAGGAGAAAACATCATGCAAGTTACATAACATTAAATATTTAGTCATTATTAATTTGGTTCTGTTAATTACTCGTACCCTATTCACAGCATACCATAGGTGCAACAAAACAAAAGAAAAATAATTGGCCAAGCAATAATTCTCCCTTAGTAAAGGACAAAAGTTGGAGCAAAACCATCCTCGGGGATGAAAGAAAGCAGACAATAAATAAATAGCTAAAACGGAGGTATTTGGGAAAGAGCACAAAAACTCATTGTAAATTAATATTGCAACAACTACTTAATTTCTATGAAGGACAAAGCTGAAGAAAAATAGAAATGAGTAGATTATAGATAATTGCAAAAAAATTAATATGTGTATATATTGTGCTTACACTATAAGTTATTTCAGCATATAATTACTGAAAATAGAACATAAGAATTCAGTCAAAGCCATCATTTCAAAGATATCTAAATAAATAGATGTCTTGTTCTTGGGAAAACATGTAATTTTGCACATAAATCACAGAGTACATTAAAGATTTGGCAATTTAAAGATTATTAAATTAAATGCAAATGGCAAAAACATAAAGCAACAGTGAAAATCTCTACTAGAGTCTAAAATACTCAGTTTGGTTGCTTGCCTTTTTCATAGCCACTAGATAGTTGCCAGATCCCTAGTAGATTATGTCGTGAAAACAAACAACCTGGGGAGAACCAGAGCTCCTACAATAATTTCTCAAAGAAGCAAAGAATATGTTCCGATTTCAAAAATTTTCAAGAACAGAATTATAGGACATGTCATTCTTCAATCAGGATGACACGGATCAATTATCAATGGGAACAATACAAAGTAAGTCTTAGCACCACAGAGGCAAACTAGGGCATACCTTCTGAACCAATATGTATACAAAACTGCTGCTCTCTTCCTGTGAAATTGTCCCTTCTGGGGTAACATGGTAGAAAGCAATGAGGTAACCAACCAAAGATGATTTTTATTAATGCTAATCTTACAGTGTCCAGGACAACAAGATGAATAATATTGAAGGAAATTATATATGTGTGTGTGTAAGTGCAACTTTCTTTCACCTAATATACTTCATGTTCTCAAAGAATTATTAAGCAGCATTGGGCCAAATGTAATGATATGCTGATTTGATAACAATTTGTCAAATTATTTGTAAAATTATATAGTATTTTTATAAGACAAAATTTCCTTTAGAATAATTGGTGTGCTGAATTATGTACAATTTATTGTTCTGTCATTGTATAACCAGAATCTACACTTAAATTGAATACTGTAAAGAAAAAATTTCAAAAAGCTTTGGAAGTACAGTGCTTCTGATCTCTAAATGACTATTATTCTTTGAATTAATAATTAACACCTAGGTATGACATTATGTGATTATATGTCAGGAACTCTTCTTAGGGCTTACATGTATCAAGTCATTTAACTGTCCAAACAACTGACATGAAGACCAAGGTTAAGTTTCCCAAGTTTACATGGTTAGTGGTGCGGAGCTAGAATTTGAAACCAGACTATTAGGAACCAACTAGAAATGTCACACAAAAAAATCCTGGGAAACACACTGCAATAGATGCAAAAAATGAATTCCAGAGTACTGACAGGTATCCTAAATCAAACAGGTATTAGGAAAAAAATAACCTCTGCAGCCTTTTTTAAAAATTATTTTCTAATACATATTCTTAATATATAGACCTATTGTATATGTGAACAGACATTCATTTAAAAAAGGACACAGAAGGCTCATTCAAAAATTTTAAAATGCTCAGCCACACTGAAAATCAGGGAAAAGTTCATTAAGAGTCTACAAATTGGCAAAAGTGAAAAGTCTGATGATACGAAGAATTGATATTATATAAAAACAAGAACTCAGATACTAATAGAAAGTTTATAAATTGATACAACCATTTTAGACAACTATTGGGCAAGATTCTATAAAGAAGCACATACTAGCAGCACTTCCTTTCTTAGGCATGTGCCCTGACATGCTGAGGAATGCATACGAATAGACATTATGTAAAATACTCATGGCCTCATTGTTTGTACAACCAAAACAAACATTCTTCAACAAGCCACTCCAAACTGTGGTATGTCTAATAGAATAATACACAGCAGTGAAAACAATTATTTTTATTTATTTATTTTTATTGTTTTCATCTAAAACCACAAGAATAAATCTTAAAACATACTCTTAAGAGAAAAACAAGTTATAGCAGATGGGTAATTTGCTTGCATAATATTCTTTTAAAAACTATACTCTTTTTAAGAGTAAACACATGAGTGGTAAAAATATGAAATCTGTAGAAAAGATAAATATTAAATTTGAGATAATAGCTATATTGAAGGCATGCAATAGCAGATGGGGCTCAGGCATTTCAACCTTATTATTAACACTTTATTTCTTGAGCTGACTGCTGTCTACATGTTTGCTGTAATATATGCTGTATAACTTTTTGTAGGTCGGATATGTTTAGTAAAATGATTTAAATGAATAATGGATGCTTTAGAGATCCGGGGATATAAAAAACCTAGATAAAGTCACTTAGGATCAGATGAGGAACAGAAGACACATCATATGAAATGTAAATCCACTAAAAGTCTGAATAGAGAAAGTTTAATTTCACTTGCAGTGTCCTAATTAGTGTTTTGTTTTTTTTTTTTCAGTCTCAATAAAGAAACTTGCTCCTTAATTAAGTGCACTAGCTGGCCCAGTTCTCCTTTTATGCAACAATTTCTCTCAAACTTATTCTTCAGAAAAATTTTGAATTATGTCTTATCAAGTGATTTCTGGGTCATTCCACTTGCAAATAGTTAAAATGATAAATGTCAAGATGCCTTTGTCTTAGAAATCTGAGGTCCACTTTTCTCCAGAAATCTCTATGTTTTCTACTAAATATAAATTTGTTATATTAATGCCACAATATTAAAAACTCTCCAGAATCATCCAAGAATGGGTATTAATCACAAAAAAGTAGGTTATTAATTATTAATTAATGACTCAACCTTCATGGTTGGAAAAGGATTTCATAATTAGTATCTCTTTGATCTTATAATAGAATCATAGGGTAATAGAACAAATATTATTATCCCTATTTTACAGCTAAAAATTTCTCTGATTTTCTATTTAAAAATACTTGTGAGAGTGTCTTAATTTACTTCAAAAAGAAAACTAATTTCTAATAACTGTTAAAATCAAAGGTTAAAACTAAAAAAATAGGGTAAGTTAATATATATATGTAAAACAAAAGTCACATAATTAGGAAATAGTAGAATACAGTAAATAGCATTAAAGACACTAGAATGTTTTATTTCCACATACAATAAATTGGCTAAGATGTAATAGACATATCTCCTGTACATATAATGCCAGTGATTCAGATGTTTTTTTTGCACCAAATAAATTATTTTTACTTATTAAAGGTTTATTTAATTTAATTAAGCTAAAGACTCATCAATATATTTATAATTCCTATATTGTAAATAATTTAATACTTAGATGGTAGCACTTTAATCATTGTAATTTCCTTCGTGGGCATTTGTCACATTTAATATGGGCCTAACATTTCAGGCCTCTGCTGATTCAGCGAGGAGATTTGCCTCTGCTCCTGGAAACACAACACCGTCTTTTCCCTCAGCCAGGACCTTACCCTCATCTGCAAAGCTACAAAGTCTGACCAGCCCAAACTTTATGTTGCCGTCATCACTGTATTGGGCAGAAACAAAATTGAATCAATACAGCATTCCCTTTGAGTGGCTCTTACAACTTGGAAGAGATTCTGGGATCTTAGGAGAGCTTAGATATGTAGTACATAAAAAGTCTCAATCGTAGATCTTTCAGTGGTCTAAACACGACTGCTCACAATAAAAATAAAACCCTGGTTTTGCTAGGGTATTTCTCTAATATATATTTGAGGTTGTAAAAGAGAGCACCTTAAATGTATTCGAGCAAACTGTATGCAAGTGAATGAAGTTGTTGACCCAGTCTGTTTTGATATCTTTTTTTTGTGAAATCAGTGCATTCTCTTTTGAGTCTCAATTCACACATATTTTCTGGGCCCAGGACAATGAGCGTGTCGGTAAATTTTGCCAGGAAAAAAAAAAATGAGTGTTGTTCTGATACAGACATATGGAGGGATAGTAGTTGTGATAGCTTATTTTGGATTTTAAAAATTTTTCAGTAATATATTTTCTGTCTGAAGCAGAGCCGATCCCCAAAATTACTGCTACTAAAGTGGCTCAGGATAAAGCCACATCTTTCTCATCCCTCCTAGATCCAAAGCACAAGCCCCTGATACCTACTTGTGTCCCTCTGCTTCATTTCTGTTCATCTCAACCTCATATCATCCTTGCATCGACTTTCATCAGGCCCTTGAAAATCCATGTCAATACCTCCTCATTGCCTTTATTCTTAAACTTTCCCTAAATCCTGTTGCCAAGTCCTTATAATTCCTCAAAACTGTCTTACCTGTAAAGATATTCTTTTTTTAGAATCTTCCTTTAAAATGACCTATTCCTTACTACTTAATAGAAAAAGGTGACTATGATATAAGAATTATGGTAAACTGTTATATTCATGTCCACAGTAATTCATATCTCCTAGTATCCACAAGCTTGACTAGTTGCCTTTCACCCTGAAGGGTTAGATTAGCTAATCTAACCAAGTTGACATCAGCAAGTGAGATACAAGCAGAGGTTTGATAAGTACTTTCACATTAGGGCTTGAATTCTAGACCACTATCCTAACATTGAGAAGTGCATGTTTGCCTCCTTAAAGTCGAAAGACTTCATGAAGAGAGGCCCAGGCATTTCAGCCATCCTAGTGGTGTCAGTCCTGACTCACCCTCCAGCTGAATATACTCACATGGTCGAGCCCAAGCAAGACCAGCAAAAGAACTTCCCAGCCAATCCACAGAATTTCAGATGGAATATGTGTTGTTGTTGGGTTTTTTTTAGAGCTAAGTTTTGGGGTAGTTTATTATGTAGCAACTGAAACAGAAATTGGCTGGTATTATAACAAAAGCCTAGAAAATGTAGCATTGACTTGGGGGCTAGGTAATGGGCAGGAGATAGGAAATCAGAAAGGAGACAACATGTTAATAAAGAGTGGAGGAATGACAAACATTTCACAGAGGCAAAAAAGAAGAAGGAGGAGGAGGAGGAAGAGGAAGAAGAGGAAGAAGAAGAAAGAAGAAAGAAGAAAAAAGAAGACGAAAACTGCTATTGGACACTGGAAAGATAGACATCCATGTGTTCTTTTGGTGAAAGCAATGACAAAATTGTTCACCTGTAACAAACTGGAAGATTGAAAATGTGCCAAACAAACTTGTAAGTCTGACTAAGAACATTTTGAGACAAAATGCTGAAAGTGTCAGCTTGTATCTTTCGGTTGCTTATAAGAAGGTACAGGACAGAGATCACCTGAAAAGAGGCCTGTTTAATTTGCAAGTAGAATTTAGAGGAAACATAGAAAGACCAGAGCATGCTGGATTTCCAAATGTAAAACTCTGACTTGTTGAAAGTAGTACCTAATTTGTAATCTGTGTTTGATGTCTGAATTTATTATTCATGACTATTTGATTTGATCAGCCATTTACCCTCTCTGTACCATTCTGATTCCTTATTTGTAAATAACATTAGCTACATCACAGGGATGTTATGACGTCTGAGTACATAAAATAACAAAAAGCTCATAGACGATTGACTCACCATGTTATGAAAGTTTGAATTTTTTTTAGTCTACAACAAATTTACTGTTTAATTTGTAGACAACAAGGCTTCCAAAAAGCATTCCTTCTAGTAGCAAAGGTATCTGCAATGACAGAGCATAGCAACTTCCTAGTGCTAGCCAGTGATAAACAGTCTATGTCCTTATATTCTAATATGTTTAGGTTTCATGAAAATAAATCAAATATCTCTTTTAATGAACCGAGTTTGCTTAATGCTTGAAAATAAAAATATCTCATGGAAATGAACAGTTCATTTTTAAAGTATATATTCCAAAAGAAAAACATATTACAGTTTCCATGACGTATAATGTTCTTTCAACCCACAAATGGAATTCCCAAACCTTCTGATTCCCCATGCATCCAATTCCCTGACTACACTTCAGACTAATTCCTAGCCATCCTCTAAGATCAACCTTAATGCTTCACTTCCATTCTGGGCTCTTTCCTGACATCCGCTCTAAGTACCAATGACCCTGACTCTTTGTTACCCTTTACTATAGGGGTGAACATCACATGCCATAGTCTAATAATCAGTTCACTTGCATGCTTTTCCAGCCAGATTATGAGTTAAATGCAACTCCTAGCACAGGAAATGACCTAGAATAGATGATCAGAAAAGGTTTAAGAATCTTGAACTGGTGAATAAAATAAATACTCTTTAAGATATCTTAATAATTAAGGAAAATATGACTTAATCTCTGACACATTTTAAATATTCAAAAATTTCAAACACAAACTGAGCACCTTGAGTTCCATGCCAAAGAGAAAGCTGAAAGCACAGCTGTGGAGCCTGCCAGGTGGTATGTTCTCAGTATGAGCCAATACCTTGAAGCTAATGGCCTGTTGGCTTTTGGAATACCAAACTTTCCAGGTGCCTCCCAAATACTCATTACATGGAATAAGTGCCAAGTTTCTGAAAAGGCACAGGCAGAGAAAGGACAGAAGCACTTGAAATAGTTTACACCCAAATAAGTAGAAACATTTTTTTCATGGGGAAAAAAAGAGCATTTAATGTATGTGATATCATCATCATCCATCATCATCACTGTCATCGTCATTACCACCATCACCATCAATATGAGCTCAATCTAAGTCTCCTCAGCTAGAGAGAGTTCTGACCCTCATTCACAAAACCCAATATCACGCTTAAATTTAAAAGTTATACAAATTAAAAGAGCACTATTTGAATTAATCATGAAAAGATTTTATACTTAAGGGAAACTTGATTGAAATCACTTTAAATAGTGTAACTTAAAAAGCTGCCTTTAATGGGAAAAGTCAGATATTACAATAAAACAATTCTAATTATGAGAAAAATATGAATTCATTTATAAACACTTGATAGGCCCACTCTTCAAGATCCTTTTAAATGAGCAAAAAGGAAAGCTCAAAAGTATATCATGTAATATCTATTTTAGTAGAAAAAATACTCATACCACATAAAGATTGTAGATCCAAATATAAATTATTTTTAAATATGTGAAATTTAATAGATATTTTTAAATTTATGTTTCAAAATAGTTAAGGATTCTATAACTGTCTTTCAAGAAAATGAAATGCCAAATAATTCTTGATTTGCTATCTGAAGGATACTATAATTGTTAAATATGAAACCACCTAGACTTGTATAAATCTACTGCTAAGAAAAGAAAAAAAAGAAAAGATGAATTAGAACTTCATTTTGTGCCTCAGAAGAAGCTATAATAGTGACAACAATGGCAGTTCAGGCCAGTCAGGAATCTAGGATTGTACTCTTGCTTCAGCTCTTAATCGACTATGAGATCTTAGCTAAGTTTCTTAAATTTTCATGGCATAGGTTTATTAATTTATAAGATGAATGGATTTTACTAGATAATTTCTTAGTTCCTTCAAATTCTGACATTCAGAATAAATTATTGTTTCTCAGACCCATTTCGGAAGTAGGATAAATGGGACTTTAATTAATAAACAGCTTATTGTTACTTCTGTCTACCCAGAGCATACTTAGGTCATACAGTTGGCTGTGGAGCTTCATCCTTCTCTTTCTTCCATGTAAAGGAACTTAATTTTGGCCTGGCTTCCTTGATGCTAGCAATATTTCTCTCTGTCTTCCACACTTTAACTTTCATCCCCTTTCCTGTGTGGCATCAGATGGAATAAAAATGTTGATTCAAAGAGTGAAAAGAGAAAAGAATCATAGTAATTGAACCCTTCATTTTCCCCACCACTGTCATCACTAAGCTATAATCTACATTATATATGTGTATAGGTGTGTGTATATATGTGTTTGTGTGCATAGCACAGATGCATACATACATGTATATGGACATAGTGTATAGGATTTCACACGATGTACTTTTGTTCTACTTCTCTCTAACCCATACTCACACCCATATTTTCCAAACTGAAAAAAAGAAACTACTTATGTGTCTATTATACAATTTTTTTCATCACTTGGTTATAAATTATTTTCTTTCTTTCTAATTTTTATCAAAGGTAATTACTAAGAAAATTTATATTCTAGAAAAAAAGTATGCCCTAAATGTAAAACTGAATAATTACTAAGGTAGAATAAAATTTAATTAAATAGCTAAATACTAAATACTGTCTTTTAGATTAACAAACTTGATTATTCACAAGACAAATCATAATTTTTCTTAAAAAGTTAATTTTTCCTGGAGTTTTAGCGCCCTTCCCTATGATTTCTATAGAAGTACTGAGTTCAATTTAGAATTGCTTTGTTGTACTGAAAATGCCATTTCAACAAAACCATTACTACAGTATCTTCGTATAACAACAGTCACAACCAAGACATCAAGTTCTTATGCTGAGATATTTATTTTAATATTTCCTGAAAGCATTGTAAGGTAGATACTATTATTTTCACTATGAGGATATTAAGACATAAGGCTAAGTAACCTGCCCAAGAACACACATTGAGTAAGTCACAGAACAGAGATTCTAACATAGTCAGTAGGTCTACTTATTAGTTATATTTTATACTATTAACTTCTAATACATGAAAACATATGAAATACCAATCCCATATTAGAAAAAACGTAGTTCTCCTTAGGCCATGTGTAAATTGTCATCTGAGTCATGTAGAAGAACAATATTGTGAAACTATATGAAGTCATATGCCAAACATTAACTCTAACCTTGAACAACAAAAAATACTATAGACCAGTCTCATTCATGAATCACTTTAATCTACTTGTATTTTCATGTTGTCTCACCTCTTTGGTTAATATTTCATTAATTTAAAACAGACTGTCAAAAGTTATATTTCTTTTGATTTTTCCTAAACTGCTATCTTTGCACTTCAAGGGGCATCATCTAATTCTAATATTACAAAATTTGGTGAATAAGTTCATGTTTATTCTCTCCTCGGCTTTATAAACTTTGATTATCTCTCCTTTCAACACTCTGGCTCTTCATACAAAAAGTTCTTTTAAATGCATTAAGTAAAAAATTCAAGAGTCAAGACAGTTTCAGTTTCAAAGTCCTAAAATTTCAAAGGAATCCAGAAACTTGTTATTCAGCCATGTCAAGAAGAATTTAAAGGAAAGTGTTTCTAAAGTTAAAATTCTGATTTGAAGATAGTCTCTACTCTCATAAAGGACATTGCAAAGAAATTCCAAGGACAAATGCACTATGTCTATTTCTTAAAGCTCTAAAGAAAGAGGGGAAAAAAAGATCACTTATATTTTTTCAAGTCAGAGGCATCTTCTTATCTTAAATTTTTAGCATATGCAATTTAAAATGTCTTTAATGTTAATTAGAATGATATGAATAACAGCATTAAATGACAAATATGCTTATAATATTATTAATAAGTTTATAATAAAAGGAACAAATAATTGAGAAAATGCTTATAACTCCTTACAGTATTAGCAATTTGTTGTCCACAATATTTCCACACTTAAGATTCAAAAAAGTTCTTAAAATATTTTTTAGCACAAAACTAGCATCCTCTTCTGCCTAGATTTTCAACTTTTTATTTTTTTAACTGGTTCCGTCTCTTGTTCGAGTCTTAAAAAACAACGTACCTACTAACATCTCATACTCTTCCACCCCTACCTCTCTTCTACAGCCAAAGATCTCTAGATTCATGGCCTACACATAACTTCCAATCATTTATTAGCCCCCTCCAGTGGGTCAGCCAAACTCACTCTTACCAAACACATCTGCCAGCATCTCCAGTGACATTCCTGTTGCGCTATCCCACAAACCTCTTGATCTCTCAACGCCATTCCACAGAGACCCTACAAAACCTATTTGAAACTGCTTTTACTTGCCTTCTTTGAAACCACACCCTTTAAGCATTTCTTTCTACCTCTCTGAATGCTTCATCTCAGTTTTCTTTGACCTTTTGCCTGCTCTCTGAACATTATATGTTGGTTTTCCTCAGAATTCTGTCCTAAGCATACTTTTCTTTTCAACTCACATTCTCTATTTAGGCACCTTCATTCATTCATAGTCATACCTCCAATTATGCCCATGCAGAAAATGACAAAATCTCTATCTCCAACATGGTTCTTACTCCTGAATCCCAGACCGTATATCCAGTTGCTTTCTAGACAACTTCAGTTGGATGTTTCATAGGCCTTTAAGTTCAATGAATTTTCCAAAACTGAGCTCATCATTTTCCCTTCATGATCTCTTCTCTTTCGTTGTGAGCTAATGCAATAAATAACACTCTAAGTTGCTCAAGATAGAAAGCATATCCTATATTCATCTACTTCATCTTCCACATGGAATCAATCACCATGTCTTGGCCAATATGCCTTCTAAATATCATGCATATCTGACTTCCTTTCATTCCTACCTACCTGCCCAGTCCAAGTCACTATCATTACTATCCTGGAGTTTCACTCCATTCTCCATATTGCAGCCAAAGTGATCTTATTCATAATTTAATTCTCGATTATGCTCTAATTTTCCTGTTTAGACCTGTCTAAAATCTTCCTGTGCTGTTATTTTAGATCCCAAAATCCCTATGAGGCTTTGCATAATTTGGCCACTGATTTCATCTCTCAGCATCATCTCATAAAACTTGCTTTCCATGTTCTAGTCTGTGACGGACTGAAGTTGGCCACAGCTTTTTGGTCACTCTCCCCATAAAAGATTGACATATATTTGTCCTCTTGAATGTGAATTCACGCTGTGGCAGCTTAGCCAATAGCACACAGCAGAAATAATGGTGTGTAAATCCCTGACCTAGTCTGTAAGAACACTGGCAGCATCTGCTTCCTCCCTCTTAAAACATTCATTCTTGGGACACTCCTTGGAATGCAGCCATCAAGCAATTAGAAGCCCGACTCACATGGCGAGCTCCCAACCAACAGCCAGCATCAACCAGCAGTCATAAAAGTGAGTCGTTTTAGATTTTCTAGCGGCATGAAGCCCAGCTGAATTTACATGGAGCAGAAGAACTGCCCAGCTGATAGCAGTAAACCTTCAAAATCAGGAGAGATAATAAATTATAGGAATAAATGTCTATATTGCATCTTAACTATATTCCAGCTCACAGAGACAGAACCTGTCTTTTGCTTATTCACCACCAATGCCTACCAGAGTTTGTAGTCACCCAGTGGGCCCTCAATTAATATTTATTGACTGATTTAACTAATAAAGATGTGAAAAGATAAATTATTATGATCTTATTGTAGCCTGATGGTTAAAAGCTTCTGAGCTGTTAGGCCAGAGTAGATAAGTGAAATCGTGCCTGTCCACTTAACTAATGAATGAGCAGGAACATGTTGCATAAATTCTCTGTGCCTCCAGTAAAGTGGGGGTAATTTTGTTTTGATGATTAAATGGGATCATACATGTATAAAAGTGAATGGCATATCAGAAGCTCCCAGTGAATGTTACTTATTTATTATAGTATTTCTTTCTTAAAAAGAGAAACTGCAAACCTAAATAGCTTTTTTGAGTTCCCCTTGCTAATTGACTGCAGAGCTTGAACTAGCATGCTATATTCCTGACTCATTTTTTTTCTTCACACTTTGCTTTAAAAAAAAAAAAAATATTAGTTTCAAGTATACAGTACATTGGTTAGGCATTTATATAGTTTATAAAATGTTCCCCCAATTGCTCTTTCTCTCTTTCTTGTTCTTTAATGTCACCATCACCTGTAGTAGGCAGAATCATGGTCCCCTAGAGATTTCATATCCTAATTTCCAGGAATCAGTGAATTTGTTAGGTTACATAGCAAATGAAATTCAGTTTGCTTAATCATGTGATTTTGAGATGGGTAGATTATTCTGAATTAATCAGGTATCCCAGTGTAATAACAAGGTTCCTTGTAAGTGGGAGATGAATGCAGAAGAGAGATTATGCCAGAGTGATACAATTTGAGAAATGTGAGAGCAGTGTGAGAAAGACTCGATCTGCCACTGCTGAATTTGAAGATGGAGGGACACAAGCCAGGGAATACAAATGGCATCTAGAAGATGGACAAAGCAAGGAAGTGGATTTTTCCCTAGAGCTTCCAAAAGGGAATGCAGCCTTGCTTACGTTTTGATTTTAATTTAGTTCATTGGAACGAATTTCAGTCTTCTGACCTCTAGAACTGTAAGATAATAAATCTGTGGTGTTTTAAACCATTAAGTTGTGGTAACTTGTTACAGTAGCAAATACATCACTCAATCAAATTTTGTGGACTCATAAACCGGTATGCAGCTCCAAAAAATCAATACATGATGCATTTTCTAAAGTGGTTCTTAGATTTATGGTCTTTCATTCAGATATTTCCATTTAGGGCCATTAAAACTATTCTATCTTTCTTTATTAATATATTTCACCACTAAAAGAGATGTAAATATTTCCTCTTTTTTTGTAATAGTAAATTTCAAAAGTGGGAAAGGCGAAAAGAGGAAAATATTAGAAAAGAAAAATAAAATCAATCTTAATAATTCAAGGACTTTTGAGTGGCAGTTCCCATTGGAAAGATCAGCACCTCTGACCTTGATTCCCCTAGAGAAGGGAATTTCACCTCTTTGAGTCTCTAGTGAGACTGTAGGACTATTAAATTTGTTGCAATTATATTAAATACTCACTGGATCTATACTGTGTAGATATTTTTGGGGGCAGATGAATACCTCTGCCAAGTCAGCTAATCCAACATAGTATTAAATTGATGTAGAGCAACAATATGCTGAAGCCGCCACACCTGTAAATGAATCTTTAACCATATGTCGTAATGTGTTTATATGCTAATCTCTTCAGAAGTAGCAAAACCCTTTGATACCACCTGGTTGACTATATTTTCTGAATTAACTCCGATTAAATGGAATAAAATTGTCGCACATGAGGTCTGCATTCTTTAAACAGCAACAGGAATGCAAATAGATTATTTGGCATATTAAGCTCTTAAACCACTTATAAAATACTTGAGCTACTACAGAGAGAACTCTCCAAATGGAGACATCCAAAAATGTAGAAATTATTTATTCAAAGTAGTCTAAGTATTTGTAATTTCTATAAAGCAAATATGAAGCAGTCACCCTCAAAGTAAAATATTAGTGTCTGCTTATTGCTTTGGGCATTCACCAGGGAATGAAAGAAGCAGAAAAAAGGCTTTGGAAGAAATATGGGTAAAATATCAACTACTTCGAATTGAAGAGTTTAATGTGATATATTTTCTGCTTCTTCGTTCAAAGAAAATAACTGTGTAAGATTGTGACCTAGTTTATGGAAATCTTGCTATTCTTAGCTTACCTTGACAAATTTAAATGACAACCAGAAAAGTCACATTTTAAGTAGCCATGTGTTAACTACTGTAGAATAAATAAATAACAGCTTATATTATCTATCTTTTATACAATATTGTACTTCGGTTGCTATTGGGAATTGGTTTTATATTTCTTTCTTTCTCTCTCTCTTTTTTTTTTTTTTTTTTGGTCCAACTTAAATAACTTTAACCAATGAGAAATCATTTTGGAAGTATACCGTAAATGGAAAATAGAAATGGAAAGATTTCCCTAAGAAGTTGTTTATGGTAATTTCTGTATCTTTGAATTGTGTCTTTTTTTGAGAGGTTAATGAGAGAGGGATAAAGAGGGAGATCAATATAAATTGTGTATATTGTGTCGCCAATGGTCAGTGAAAGATTGATATATACTAAGAGATTTGTTTGGAGGCAAAACAAAAGGCAGACAATAAAATGGTACTTAGAATAGATCCTAGTCCTGTGAATTGGGTCAAAATTAGGGGCATAGTTTAGAGAAAGGCTAGATCATAGCTCAGAAACCATTTGGCACTTAGAGTGCATTCTCAACACCTTCCACGTATCAGAGAGAATTAGCTGAATAACTTTGTTGGAAGCCCATCGCCAAGCTTAGCAAAAAGTAATGACCATCTTCCCAATTTCCCTTTGTTTTGATTGGCCCAGAAACCAGTATGGGCCTGGAATTGAAGTTATAGAGCCCATCCAGCAGCAAAAGTTACCATTATATGCACCGTCTAATCACATCTAAGTCAACAATGAACCGCATATATTTTAGCGGTCCCATAAGATTATAATGGAGCTAAAAAACTTTTGTTGCCTAGAGACATCGTAGCCTTCGTAATGTTGTAGCAAAACACATTACTCACATTCGTGGTGACATTGGTATAAACAAACCTTCTGTGCTGCCAGTAGTATAAAAGTATAGCATATACAATTTATAGTAGTGTATTATACCATCTAGGTTTGTGTAAGTGCATTCTCTGATGTTTGCACAATGACAAAATCACCAAAGGACACAAATTTCAAGATATAGCCTCATCGTTAAGCGGCACATGACTGTGAGGGTCTTTCTGTGAGGGACACAGGAAGATGTAAAGGGATGTAAAGGGATGGTAAACAGTAGTCAATGGCTTTACGGCTTAATGTGCAGAGTTGGTGTTTTCTAAAAGCTTTCATGCAAAAGCTTGGATAATATGCTCACAAAATCACCTTGTTTGTGAAGATCACAAATGAGCCCTCCCTCGCCCCCCAAGAAACCTTTGACTCATGCAAGTTAGATACTTATATTAGTCTCTAAGATTAGATCAAAATATTGACATTTTTGGTCACATAAAATTAACAAGTTATTAAATACCATTATCCAACATGGTTAAAGGATGTTATATTTTCCAGCAAGATGGTAGCAAGGGTTTCAAATTAATTCAGCAAGACTTTCAAGCATATAGTCAATGAGATAGCATAGTATAATGGAAAGAAAAAAAATAATTTTTGGAGTTCTATAAAACCTCAGGTCTTCCAGAGATTGAATCAGAAACATGAGCATTACAGGTAGGGCACAGGTGGACAAAAAGACAAGATAGTACACACACACACAAAAAAAGACACATTTTTAATAAATATATTAAACACCAGAACAAAGTAAATATATAAAGATAATATTTGATTAAGCAAAACTGACAAATATGAAGCAAAAGAAATAACATGAAACTAAAAAATATGAACTTAAAAAACATTAATAATTTAGCCAATCTTATTTGCACAAATTATCTTTCAGCAAAGTGGCGTATGACAAGTTTGTCATTTGGTGAATTAGATTATTTCCTGCAATTTACTAGCTGAATAATTTTAATCAAATTACTTAACTTTTGAGTCCTGTTATTTTTTGTTTGATTGATTTCCTTTCTGATGGAGTGAAATGAGATGAATAAAATAGTACCCAGAATATATTAGATGCCCAGATATTTACTTATCAAATTTTAATATACACAAAACAATGTAAGTAAATATAATAGAACCAAACTTTGAATAAGATTTAGTACCCATATTCTGAATATAAAGATGTAACTAATATATAAGACATTGAAGCATAACATTATGTGCCAAAGAAAATCAGGAGGAAAATAGATTGATTTTAAATGACAAAATCTTGAAAAGTGTGGTTTTTGACTTGGTCCTGAACAACAAATAAGAATTTTAACAATGGAGATGGAACTGAAGGAAAGGCTATCTCAACAGAGAACATGATAAGAAAAGCCATGGAGCCAAGAAGAGAAAGAACAGGAGGGGAAAAAGGAGGGGGTAGAGAGGAGAGGAGAAAGAGGAAAGACGGGGAGGGGAAATAGAAAGAGGAGGGAAAAAGCACTCTACCACCAACAACACTCAGGGAATGTGAGAAAGACTCCTGGCTGTCTCTCATTATCTACTTTTCCCTTTCTTCCATAGTAACTGCAGTTTTAACTATGCATGTAAGATTACATTTTTAACTTTCTATGAAACTAGTATGGCCAGGTTGCTAAGTGTTACTAAGTTTTGGCCAATGACATGAGATCCAAATTTAAATTTGCTGTGTAAATTTTTTTATTTCTCTGATGCTTAGTACTATAATCCACTATAAAATAGGATTGAAATTACAGGTCATTATGTGTCTTAAGAGAGACATTTTTGTGAAAGCATTGTTTTTGTAGTACAGTTTTAAAAATTAAAAACCTTTTTTTTTTTTTCTGGTTTTAATAGGAGCCACTGACAAACTAATCCAAATTTAAAGAAATCAGCTACATCATGAAACTAATCATATCCCTGAATGCAATGACTATATGTAGGAAACATATGCCCCTGTGTTATCTTGAAATGTAGTTTTAGTCTATTGGAAGAAAACAGCAAAATAATTCAAGGAAAACAAAACAAAAGAATTATCAGATAAAGGTTAGTGTCAGGTAAATGCCAGATAAAGACTGGTGACTAGAGCAAGACGAACTAAAACAAAAGTTATACTATGGTTTAGTTCCTTACATGGACATGTTGGAGTTTTTATGAAGAATATTATAATATATATATAGGCATGTTCATTGTCAAATTAAATATGATCATACATTAAATATTAATTTTTTAGTATAGTATGTAAGTAAAATATTAAAATATTGAGTATTAATATGAGATGAATTTGAAAATTGCAGGTCATAGTATAAAGAAGTAGATGAATTATCAAATAATTATAAGCCAGAGGAGCTGCAACTTCAGAGAAGGGAAACATGATAATCTGGAATATAGATAGACATTGAAGAGGAAGAAATTAAGCTGGGTCTGGGACAGCAATTAAGATTTAGTTCAAA
This sequence comes from Pteropus medius, assembly GCF_902729225.1. NCBI lineage: Eukaryota > Metazoa > Chordata > Mammalia > Chiroptera > Pteropodidae > Pteropus > Pteropus medius. Next base: position 21,773,226 of record NW_024346667.1, on the reverse strand, counting down.
GGCAGATCTTGGAGGACCTGGAATGGATTCCAGAAATAAAAGAAAACTATTAGCAACTCTTTTTCACTTATGAAACATTTTCTGTTATTTTTCATGGATTAGGGGGAAAGGCTTAATATGATGTCCCTGATAATGTTTGTTACTTTCTGAATTTTTAAACATTTCTGCCTTGTGAATGGGTGAATGAATAAAAGTTGAACTATTATCAAGGCAGCTGAATAGAATTTAAAGACATTTTTTCTCCATATTTATTCTTTGTTATCAGATTAATAGTTCTTAAAAAGCTTGTATGGCTGAACTAAATTTATTTAGCATCTACTATGACCTTTTTTCCTTAGGGAAGCACTGACATGAGTATTGTTACTTTCATTTTATGAATGAGAAGATTGAGGCACAGAGAAGTTAACTTTCCTGATGCTACATGATCTAGAAAAACTGAGATTGAACCCATCACTCTCTCATTCCAGGCCCAAAAGTCTTTTCACCGTACTGTGCTGCTTTCAGATGTATCTTCTGCTTTCTTCTTTCTAATCTTTAATCTCTCTCTGAGGTTGTTATTTTTTTTCACAGAATTTATTTTGCTCTTTCACACACGAAAGGAAGATTTTATCTTTACTGCTTTGGAGCTTGAAAGCGTGAATGTGTCTTTAAAAAGTAGGTCTAATTTCTTTCAAAGATCAGTGAGCCCTTGACTACTAGGTGTTTGAATTGCTGCCTCGACTTCAACGCAAGAACTAATGATGTGAAAAAGAAATGTACTTGTGAAAATCTACAGTTTATTTCAAAAGTGTCATTCATCACACATAGTGCCCAGCTTTTCTCGTGAAACGGGAATACAATTTTCTTTTGGCATTTGTTTTTTAATCTGAAAAAACTATGAAGATGATTTATTTGATTAAAAAAATAATTATCAGAACAAACTAAATTTTTTACTTCAAATAATTTTATCCAATACAATTGAAGAGTATGAAAAGCCAATTGCTATGGCATTTTGCTAATTGAACCTCAATATTACTGATTCTTAAAAAGCTGTCAAGGTCCCAATGGTTCTGAAGCAGAAAGAGATGAAATTTTAAAAGGAAAAGAAAAAGACTTTAGTCTACATTCATGAGGATTTACAAATAACTGGGCATCAAATTATAACCCATCACTCTGAGATTGGGAGTGCTTTGCCATTTTAACGAAGCTCTCCTGTACAAGTCACTTTATCCCTTTGCATGTCCTTAATTAGTTATGACAAATTGGATTGTTCCAGATGACCAATGGCCCTATCATTCTGTGGATATTATCTCACAGGCCCTTTAATGCTCCTAGATGATATGAACCTTATGTTTTATTCCTCTTATATCCTATAGGAGGAATGAAACATTAAAATAATTTAAAAGAACATTATAATATCATTGTGTTTTATGTTCTCTTTATGCTCTTTGTCCATTTTGTTTGGAAGTCTTCCACTGCTGTCCCTATTTGGGAGAGAAGCACTTATAGACATCCCCTCTAAGTCTTTTGTTACTCCACACTTGTATTTCTAATTGTCACTTAAACTTGATTAGAACTGAACACATTTAAAAAGGATTCCTCATACCTCACTGCCAGATGACACCATTAAAACTGTATTTCTATCATGTTACTTAAATGTGTTAAAGATTGTCTTTGATTACGATTATTTTTTGTCTTCTTTTTATTAACAAACACCCCTCTCTTACTAATTTAAATTCTTTCACAATTCTGCCAGTTCTATCTCCACATTGGAAGATTTCTCTTATTCTTATTTTTTACTGTTGTGGTCATAAGCCCATATTTACTTTGATTACGACAGAGAGTTCATTGTCTTAGTGTCCAGTCTTTCTTCCTCAAAATTTGTTTTAAACACTTTGTTCCCCTAACACACAAATTTGATCACATCCTGCTCCTTTCAAAAGTGATCTGTGGTGTTCTATTGCAGGGAAAACAATAAAATCTTCTCAGTTAAGACATTTCAAGGTCTTCACTTTCTGGCCTCATCTTTCTATTCCAACTCTCTCTCCTATAGATCTTCCTCATACTTTGGTCATGTCAGACTACCTATCATTTGTAAATTAATACTGTTAATCAGAATATGGCTTTGTGTAAAAGAGACCCCGTATACTGTGACTTGACCAATATAAAAGTTTAATTCTCTGTCACGTAACAACCCAGAGGTAAGTAGCCAAAGGCTGGTATGATGGATCTATTCCCTGTGATCATTTAGGAACTAAGCGTCTACCATCTGAAGCTTTTTGCCCCATTCAACATGGTTGATATGACTCAGCACCATGTCCCCAATCCTAGCAGTATAAGTGAGAAAGTGAGGAAGAAGAGTACACCTTCTGCATTTAAAACATACCCTGGAATTTGGATGTATCATTTTCTCTCTCATGTCATTGGCCAAAACTTAGTAACACTTAGCAACCTGGCCATACTAGTTCCATAGAAAGCTAAAACTGTAATCTTACACTAGTCAAGAAAATTTTTTGTAATTTCCACCTTGTTTTATATATAAATTAATGATCATATTACAGGGAGAGTTTGGAAGTATCAACTAGATTAAAGTGGCCAGCTTCTTAATTATTATTAATTATTTAAAAAGAGGGAAGAGCTCACAGAAGGGTTAATTCCTAAAACTCAAAGGTCTAGTGTGGCTCTAATTTTAAAATGCATTTATAGCTCAAATCAATGATTTAAGTTGCATGTATTTTGTGAACTGATTGAGTTCATTTAATTTCACCAGTAAAATGAAATTAATATTTAATAAGCCTACTATGTTCATGTAATGTGTTTGGTAAGGATAAGAATGCAATCTAATTACATTTCCCACTAATCATGTTCATTGTAAATTTTTTTGAAAGAAAAAAGAGATAAACAGTTAAAGAAAGTGAAAAGTCTGTCATAACGGTATCACTGATTTAAAGCAACTCTCATTAGCTTGATGTATATCTTCAAGAGACACTTAATCAATTCATATAAACATGCATTATACACATAGTATTTTTTTAAAAGAACAACAGTATTTGTATACTTAACATGATAAAATATTTCTATCTCATCGAGTATAAAACTACATATATTTTCATGACCATAAAGAAATCTGTCAAATTGATTTGCCATCATTTATTTAACTAACTTATGATTGATGAACATTTGGGCTCTTCTCTAATTTTCCTGATTGAAAACAGTAAACATTCTTTACGTGTATCTTAGAGCATATATGTGAATATGGTAAGGATAAATTACTAATGTGAAATTGCTAGGATAGACAGACACATTCGGATAAGTTAAAACCCTTCCAACTGGGCATGAGAGCCTGTTTCACACACCCTCAACTCTGAATAATCCCAATCTTTATAATATTGTCAGTTTCGTAAATTCTTCATATATTTGATGGATATATGTATCTCTTATTATTATATTTCCTGACCTTTAACAATTTTTTTATGTTTGCCTTTTTCTTACTGATCTGTAAGAACACTTTGGAGATATACACTATGGATGCTAACCATTTGTTAATTGCACATATTAAAAACATTTTCCCAATCTGTTTCCTTTAATTTTTTAATTTTAGAAATTTTTTGAGTATATTTTATCAAGTCTATTAATCTTTTCCTATGGTTCATGTTGTTTGGACATATGCTAAGAAAGACCACCTCCATCCCTGGACTATAAAGACACTCTTCTATATGTTTTTCAGTACATATAAGAAATGGGGAGCTTATGTTATCTTTTCAAATAATTACCTAATTGTCCCAAAGTCATTAATAGACTAATGCAATTTTCCCTTCAATAACTAAACAACTTCCTTTATCCTTAGCATATAATCACATATTTGTGAGTTTCTAGACAGAAAATAAAGCATTATTTCCTCTCACTTTTTAATCTAACTCTATGACTGCCATGGTAAAAAAACAAGTGTGTGTGTGTACTTTCATTTTAAAATAGTTTTGAAATGACTACTTTTTGGATAAATAGACTTGCTTGTACTTGTATCTGACAAATCTTCTATAAGAATACATAAAAATTTTCTCTATTTTGCTTTTAACATGATTAGCATAAGATAAACTTCGCTTCCCGCTAAAAGTGTGGGGGAAGCAGGATGATAAACATTGAACTTGACTTATTGCCGGGGTAAAATTTCCAATGAAATTCTTTGCTTGGATCAATTTTGTGGGATCCAAAAGAGGACAAGCAACAAAGCCTCACTAAAAGTTTTGATCCTTATAAAAAGCAATTTTTCTCAAATATAATAAGTTCAATAAGTTTTTGTGGAAGAAATCGATAAAAAAAATTTGAAGTTCAAATTTGTAAGTTCTTATTTCTTTATGTTTTCAATTCAAGCTTTGAAGTCCCAACAAAGACAATCTCCAAAGCCTAGCACATTAGCTCTCAAACATTTGGGGCTCATCATTCCTTTATATTCTTAAAAATTAGCAAAGACTTCAAAGACCCTCTGCTTATATTAGTTATACTTACCCCTGTTTACTGTATTTTAAATTAAAGCAGAGAGATTTTTAAAATATTTATTTACTAATTTATTTTAAAGCAATGATAATAAGCTCATCAGAAGCTAACATTAATAACATTTTATGAAAATATATTGTCTAAAAACATGAAAAGTGACATTGCTTTCCATTTTAGCGAATCTTTTTAATGTTTAAAGAAAAAGATTCTCATATTTTACTTTGGTGAACATATATTACGAAAACCTGCCCTGACATACATATGCGATTTAAAAAGAGGAAACTATTTCATAGCCTTTTCAGATTTCTGTTCTTTGAAACAGCACTAAAGGTTGATAAGTGTAATTTCTTAAAGGTTTTGTAATGTGGAATCTAAAACCATATAAGTGAACTTTCTGTACTATGTTCCATTAAAATCTCATATATAATATTTTGTAATGTTATACATTGGTCATTTGGAAAATTTCAGTACACTTAGTTAAACAGAGCTTCCAAATGTTGATATACTTCATTATGCAATATCAAAATGTATTCCTTAACATTACCACTCATCTGAGAAGTCTTTAATTACTGGGAAGGTGACAAACTCACAATGGCAGATATGTTTTCCAAAATTCTATTTTTGATTTAAAAGCTTGAATATTATAATTTAGCACCCAAATCTGTCAGTTGTTTTTCTTAAAGTGACAGACTGATTTTGTTATTTCTCAAAAAACTATTGGCAAAATTACCAAGTCTCAATAACTGTTTGTTGTTCCTTCAAGTAAAAAGGTGGTCAATGAAATAAGTAAACAAGTGCTTCATACATATTTTCGTTTCTTTTATGGAATGTAAAAACATGTCTACTTAAGAATTAAGATTCAATAAAATCAACAATTTTTAAAGCTTTATAATACAAATTCTTAAGCAAATTTTGGTAAGCCTGTGAAAGTGTTGAATACAATTGATACTGAGTACTGTTTGGTACCACTGCCTTGCTTGCTGCATGTTAGTGGCTGCCTTTGCATCATCAGCACAAAGTCAACAAAGTGTAAAGACAAACAACGTCCTGCTATTATTATAAAAATAATTTTGACTTCATGGATGCTCTTCAGGGTCTCATGAATCCTAGATCCTCAGACAACACTTTGAGAATCACTGAACTAGTATATAAGGCTTGTGTCCCAGCAGTCCTACTGATTGTATTAATCTTTAAATGAATGAATAAATAAATGAATATCAATTTTCCACTGAATTTCCAGACCCACAGTTACAGGAAGCAAAAAATAATCTTAGAAAATGGACATTTTATTGTAGTAATCACTGCTTTTAGCAGTATTATTGGAAGAGCATTCATCCTGCTTGTTTTTTATTAGAAAGATATGCATCTTCATTGGCTTCACAATTTATTCATAATGTCGACATTAATGGTGGGCATCAGCAGGCTGTCAGTACCAAGAAAAATGAGGTAAAATTTAGAAAAAAAAACTACTAAGTAATAAAATAATTCCTAAGGTGAAACTTTTAACTGAACAGAATCTAATGAAAAAGTTTTATTCTGTAAGCAAAAAAAAATATGTGAGTGAATGGACTAAAAAAAATTTTCTTAAAAAAAAAAAAGACAAAACAACTAGCTAGGAGTACATATTGTTTTTTTCTTTCCCTCCCAGGATACTAGTATATTATTTCTCTTACAGTAAACACCCTTAGAGAAAACATTTTTAAAGGTTTTAAATAATTTTTAAGACATTTTCCATGGCATGTCTCTTCTGCAATTCTCCATATCTCCTGATGCAATGACATGAGTTTGACTCTCTCTTAATCATTATTGCAGTCTTTCATTTAAAATGACATATTTAAGTATAAAACTTGAAGATATATAAGGTTCTTTGATAATGCACAAAATCCAGGTAATTAAGCTAATTAGATTTCTGTTTCTCTTTTCAAGATTATACTCCTTCACACTCCCCACCCCTCTAAAAACTGGTGAAAGGAAGAAAACTTAGGGGACAGGACAGAAATATAGCAAATAATAAAAAGAAAAGCAAGCGTAGCTGGATAATAGGAAGCACTTTCTCTTATTACATCCATCTATCTGTGCTGATGTCCTAGTATTTCCCCAGTATCACGAAGCACTTGAGGAGAGGAGGATTTTTACTTTAGTAATAAGATAAGATTGTTTTTTGTAAAAGGATGAGGGGAAGGCACTTTTATTATATATCACAGTTGTCATATCCTTTTCATTATTTGTTATGTTTGCTGGGGAGCAAGAGGGTGTTCTTGATTTAATGGTGAGTTTTAATTTGGGTATGGAGGTGTTGATATGGGTTTTTTTAAAAAACTACTTTTGTAACCTTTGCTTTCTATGTAGATCTATACCTTGCAAACATTAGAAGGGACTGGGCCCACTGAAATCTTCAAAACTGGATTGGTCCTATTATAGATTGAATAATAAGGCAGGGTCTCTAGATATTTATTTAACATATGCATTATCCAGGTGAGTCTAAAGAAAGACTCACCCTTACAATCTCATTTCTTCAATTGTGAAAACTGACCCTGCTCCAGATATCACCATAGCAGGCAATAATTAACTTCCCTGTGTCTTGGTAATAAGATATAGCACAGTCTGATATTTTTCTTCCTGAGCCCTTAGTCTCCTAAGATACAATAATTTGCTTTAAGTTTAAATGTATTTCAACTCATTAAAATTCTTCAGGAAATAAAATATAATAACATGGGTTTTATGCTTCTCATTTTACTTTCCATGAACCATATCTTTTCTCAAATAATATAATATTGAAGCAGTGAAACTTATGTCTTGAACTTAAATCCTGGAGCTTTAAGTATCTATCAACAAAAGGAAGCTATTTTCCTTCGATCATGGGATGAAATGATTCTTGGCTTCCCCATTGATACACAATCACTAATTCCAGTTTGAGTATCTGCATAATGGTGGTTTTGAAAATATTTGTAGATCACAGCAGTCAGTTGGTTGCACTATAAACAATCAATAATCATTTTTACTAGAGTAATGGCCCCAGAACATGCCCATTATTCAACTGAAGGCTCAGGAATCATAAATATTCTTTATAATAAAGACACAATGGCAGTAGGTCTTAACACTATCATAGTGGTTCTCCTTCAAGATTTCTACTTCCTCCGGTAAAGACAATGAGAATGTTTCCTAAAACACTTAAGAAAAACAGAGAACATTAAAAATAATAACTTCAATATTTCTGAGAAGAAAACTCAACTCTAAGCTCAGAAGTGAAAATGTCTACGAATTATAAAAAAGATAGTGTATCAACTATAAATAGCATCATTTTAATTTAAATATTTGACATTCTAGAGTATATGATAAAATATGAAGCTCAAAGCTATTTAGAAGAATAAGTCCCAAATGGATTCCAAAGTAAACATGTCAAAAGCAAACTAAACTCCATGAACCTGATTCCCATTCTGTAGTTTATATGTTTGAAGAGAGTGATACACTAAGGTATGGAACCAAAATACAGGTAGCCTGATTATGTCATAAAAATTGTTTGCTAAAAATAGGGTAAAGTTAGCAAACATATTTCATATGTGAGTATATGTATTAGTTTCATATGATACATGTAACAAAAATAAAATGCACGCAAGAAGAGAGGGTGCATCTGTTGTGCACTTTCTACGTATCTAGTATGTTAAGTATTATCATAGAGGCAATATCGCATTATTCAAATTTTACAAATAAAGTAATTGGGGTCAAGAAAGTTTAACTAGTCTGGCTAATATCACATAGCTAACAAATAGCAGAGTTAGGGTTCCTAACCAAAACAAGAATAACAAAGAAAAAAATAAAAAACAAACAGAAAAGATCAGCAAGCATCACTACCTATTGAATGTATGTCATCAATATAATGAAGTTGTTTCAAAAACAAATGTAATATTGGAATATATTCAATATAAAATACATAAATTATATTGAATATAAACCTCTACTATCATAAAAATTAGCTAGAAATTATTATTATTGCACCTAATAGGCCTTAATTTGTTAATAAAAGCAGATGAGGTCATATATAATGAGAAAAATAAGTTCCTCACATAGAAAATAAGTGAATGGTTTATTTATTACCTTCAGGTATACGAAGTCCCACCATGCTGAGGAAGAGAGATCTTTGTGCTGTTTTCTCTGAGGGTTGATTAAAAGATAGGACATTTAAATTACAGAGGATAAAATTCAGTTAGACATAACACAGGATTTCTTAACATGAAGAGTTATTTTGCGATTAAATAGACTATCAAGAAAGGTCTTAAATCTTTCTCCCTAGAAAGCATCCCCAAAGACTGACAATTTATTGCCTTTACTATTAGCATGATATCCATCCTGGGGTTTTGAGATCCTGATAGTTTATCATTGGATTTTTCACTTATCATGTTTCTAAGTAATACCACAAAGCCTCCTAATCTTTCTATTTTCCGAAGTTATTGGGTTTTAACAGTTTCTCACAAGGAAATCCTGTTCTTAAGCCATTCAGAAAGTGTAATATCCTAATGAGGCATTTGGAGAAGATTCAAGAGGTCCGTTCTTAGGTTGGACTCTATTCCTTTGAATGACATGGAACTCCAAGTCTATTATCAGACAGATAAAGAGAAAAGGGAAAGCAGAATGTCCTTTTTTCACAAGAGAAATAGAGTTCATTTCATGGATGAAGATTAAACCCGGCAGCATAAACAAACCCTGAAGTATGTAATACTACCTTAATTATTACCAGGAAATAAAAATAATAGGTGACTTTGGGGATTACACTGAGAATCACAGCTTCCATAAAAGGCCCAGTATACTCAAAGTAATAACTTCACTCTGTTTGCCTACTGCCATTTAGTATATGAAAATACTCACCTCATTTACTGTGTCGATGCCTCTTTTTGTCCATTAGATAAATGAATTGGGAAAATATAAACTTTTAGAAAATGATAATTCTTCTGGTATTATGTGTTTTTAAGAAGCTGTTTTTTCAGCAAAGATTATGTTTTGGCCAAAGCAATGAGGATAGATCAGAAGATGAGTAAATTAAATTTCACATTTCTCTTGACACTGGCTCTCTGAACAGAGGCTGTTCATATAGGCAGTGACATGGCTTCGGGGAGGACCTAATTCATCCTCAAAATTAGCAACCTCAGCATGTGGAGCTAAGGAGGGGAATAGTGACCCTCAGGCCACACTAGCCCAGTCTGTGGTCTCTCGTTTCTCACAACGAATATGTTTGGAAGTCAGAACTGACAGATGCATTATTAGGAAAATGGTTTCAGCACCCAGTAAGGGAAAAAACTCGAAGATCCTGAAATATAACAACTATAATATCAGTAACTTGATGTATGCGGGGCAATTCACAATGCAGCAGACCTTAAGTTTCTGTAGGCATAAAAACTGTTGCCTAAGACATTTCTAGGGAGCTGTTCATATTGAACAGATGCCCCCCGCCCTTACTGCCATAAAAAAAAAAAAAAAAAAAAGGCAAATCCAAATCAAACGAAGATAATTTCATCAGCCTAAAATGATTTTGTGATGTGAGAAGTATTTGCTTCTTCCTATTGAATATTTTTGCTGACATTTGCTCTGATTAAGCAAAGTAGTGAGAGGGTTAAGATCTTTTATTGCTTATTGTTTACCTTTCAGTCTGAGATATGTGGGAATCTTGAATATGCATAAATTAAAACATTACTGCTTACTGTGACTTTCAAAGTATCCTGTGCTTTGCCTCCTGCTGACCTCTCATGCTTCTTTTGCCTGCTATCCTGGTCTGTTACTGTGCTGTAGCCACTCTGGCTTTATTACCACCAGTCCTCAATGTAGTCACACCAAGACTTTTCCCATTCAGGCCCTTTGTACTACACCAGGGAGGCTACTTCCCAAAATCTTCATCTGTCGGCCAATTCTCAGCTACCTGGTCACCATTCAAATCTCATCTCGTCCAGGAATATACCTAACATAGTGTCTTTATCTAATTTCTCCATCGTATATCCCTACTGGTTTCCTTTAAAGTGTATATCCCAACTTATAATAGTCTTTTCTCTGTTTGTTAATTTATCACACACTCCATTTTAATGTCAGCTTCATGAGGATGTACATTTTTCTAGTTTTCCTCACCACTATCCTCAACGCTTAGAACAATCCTTCACAAGAGACAGAATGATACCCAGATTCTGTTACGCCCATGTAAAGCCTATATCCATCCCAACACATGGCTAGACGATGAGCACATTTTGCACAGATACACACAACTGCCACTCATCCTTCTATTTATCTCCTTGGGCACTTTGATGTTCCTAGTGAGAAGACTGGCAAAACACAAGTAGAAAAACCTAGGACAACACAATTCACAAAATTTATTGCTTCTATACCTCAAAGGAGTATAAAGTCCTTTAGTGCTTTAGACTTTTCTCTTTTTGAGGACTCATTAAAGAAAGAAACATAAAATAAAATGCTTTGTCCTTCAGCTATGCCATCATGAACTTGAATTTGTGGAAATAAGCATTATCTTTTCCTTTCATTCCTTCTGCAGAGTTTAAAGTAATGTCAGTTTCGTATCCTTTCAAATCCGAGGTACTTTATCAGCAGAGATAATTATAAACATTTCAAAGCAAGGTAAAAATCCTTTAAATTCTATTAAACTACTAAAACAAATAGCTAGTAGTATTGCCAAAATTGGCTCAAATCAAACAATACAGTCAATTCTCATTATTTGCATATTTTGTACTTGCAAATTCACCTACTCGTTAAAATGTATTTGTAACCCCAAATAAATACTGGTGGCAATTTTGCAATCATTCACTGATATGCAGAGCAATTGCCCGATACACATGTCACCCAGCTGAGGTTGAACAAGTGTCTTTTTCACAGTTCATTTAATGCTGTTTTATTTTGGTTTTTTTTTGCATTTTTGTGTTTTTTGTTGACGATTTTGTTGTTTAAAGATAGCCCAAGCATGGTGATGAAGTTCTGTCTAGTGTCTCTAAGTACAAGATGGCTATGATGTGCTTTACAGAGAAAATACATGTGTCAGAGAAACTTTGTTCAGGCATCAGTTATGGCGCTGTTGGCCATGAGTTCGATGTTAGTGAATCAACAATATATATTAAATAATGTGTCTGAAACAGAAATACACACAGAACAAGCTTATGTATTTATCATTTGATGAAAATGTTGTGACCAGAGGCTCACAGGAACCTAACTATATTTCCCCAGAAGTAATGCTTCAGTATTCACTAGTTTAGAAGAGAAAGTGTGTGTGTGTGTGTGTGTGTGTGTGTGTGTGTGTGTGTGTGTGTGTGTGATCTTATAGAATGTAACTAACTACTGTGAATAATGAGAATCAACTACATATTCTTTTTAGGGAAGAAGTATTAAACTCTTTGAAAGGGTTATTATGAGACTAGCAGTCTCCCCAGTATTTCTATCTATCATCAGAAAGCATACAAATCAATCTTCCAAGGTTTCATCAGGAAAAAGAAATATTATTTAGTGAACTGCACTTTCTCCAAGTCAGTAATGTATCATTTGAGTGGTTACCTCTTCAGTGTGCTTTCATTTCCTGAGGCCAGAAATCATCTCCATTATCAACAAAGAAAAGTCTAAGGAGAAGTTGACAATAAAAAAACCTGAAAGCTCTAAATCTCCAGTTCTGTTTCTTTTAGCAAATATACTTAATATTTTTTTCTATTGAGTACTCCTATTTGATATATCTGTTAAAACATATGTGAAGCCTTATCCTATCTGTGCTTTAGACTTAAGAATCTAGAAATGAAGCTTATCATGATCATCCAATTTAAAATTCAAAAGTCATATACCTAAGATGAAGTATCAAAAATACATAAAACATTCAATTATGTGGCTAGTATAAAGACTCTCCCAAGTGAACGAGACGGCGAAAATTAAAGTTGTGAATTTATAGGTTTTACAGAACGATTGCAAAGAGGAAAACATAACTTGTAGTTAAATACCAAAAAAAAAAAGGGAACTACCAACATGAAACAAGAATATTATATAGTAATGTGCAACGAGCAAACCAAATATCTTTTATTATTTATGTCATTGCTCACATTTTCCTGCTCATCTGTTTCCCTCATTCTAATATTCAGTCTTTGCTTTTGTATTGCTTTTATCATCACCTAGAAAATATGTTTTTCTTATCCCAATGATTCTCTATAGTTTCCAAAAGTTCACAAAAGCTGTATTTTCCAATAGCCATGCAATGGGTAGGGGAAAAATAAAGCAAATATTTGGTTAAGTATTATTTAGGTATGACTTTTCAAGACAATCTCAGAATTGGTTAGTGCTCCGTGGAGTCAAATAAATGCTATGTAATTTATTTAACTGCATTATATTAATAAAAAATAATGGTTAAAAGTATAATATCATGAAAAAATGTGATGGCTAGCCTACTTTCAAATGTTTATGTTACATCAAATAAATTCTAAATGAGAAGGGCAAAAGTCAATAAACAGCTATCAAAAAGAAATAATAGAGAAAATAGAGGAGGGCAAATCTTCTAAGTAATAATGGCTGAGAATTTTGAAGATCTTAAAGGGGAAAAAAATGCCCATCTAGGTACATTATTGTGAGATAAAGAAGATCCTGAAAACTTTAAAAAGGAAATAAACACATAAAGGAACAAGAATTAGACTTCTAAACAATATGTGATAATAGAAGATAAGTGTGTAATTCCCTCCAAATTCTAAGGAAACGTGATTTTCATGTTAGAAATCAATATCCAGCAAGGCTTTATTTACCTATATCTATCTATATATGTGTATATCTATCTGTATCTATCTATCATCTCTCTATTATCTTATCACCTATGAAGAGACAACAGGAGAGAGGAGACAAAATGAACAGTTCTATTATTTTAAGAAAAATGCTTTTTATATTAATTTATTATAAGTGATAAAGAGAAGTGGATTTAAAGCATATGAAGAAATAAGCCAAGAATTAGAAAGATGATCAACCAGAAAACCAGTGCTCTCCCAAGATGTCAGTTGTACAGGAGGCTCAAGAGCAGTCCATCTGATTGTATAAGGAAGCTGGAAAGTAGTCTTTGGAGAGACTAGAATTCATGAACTACATATATGATAGTAATGTACATATATTACATATATTAAAGCACATAATGCTAAGAGAAAATTTGAGAATTCCAAATATCCAGGAAAGAAAAAAAATTATAAAAGGGAAAAACAATCATAACATGGTATTTGGCTCTGCAATAAAAATAAGCAAAAAGTTATACATATATATAATATATTTGTTATTTAAATAATACTTATTGATTTTCAACTTTTAGAATAAATCTATATGTAATGTATATAAGACCAATTATAAATACAGAGTAGGATGTATTTATAATTGACTCAAAATCTTTACTCAAAAATGCTATCATAAGGTAGGCCAGTTGAAAGATAAATCTCTAACTATTGAAATAGAAAACATTGTTTCAAATACATTAATACAAATTATAATAAAAAACAATAGAGAAACGTAAAGTTAATTATATAATTAGGTTATTAGTTTACAGTTAATCACTAGAAGAATTATAGTAGTATTTAATTATAGTAGTGTTTAAGAGTGGCCATCTCTAAGGAGAGAGACTAGAGGTGGGTAAAGATAGTGGAGGCAAGTTGTTTCCCTTTCTGTTTTTCTCTGTTATTGGAAGTGTTAAGTCTGTGCAGATATATTGGAAGGGAAAAATTCCAGAAACAAATGTATTCGAAACAATACTTTTTAAAAAGTCCTATGCAAAATTAAAAGAAAAAATAATAAACTAGGGCAAATTTTTTTAAAGTTTTGATTGGTAAAGGGGCCATATCTATTGAAGACATTACTAATATTCACCAATAGGCAGTTTTCCTATTCTGTACACAAGAATGGTTAGTCTCTATTCTCTTCACGTTGGACATTGTCATGAATAGTTCTAACCAATGAAACAAAAGCTGAAGTGGCATGGTCCTTGTCCTGGCTGAAGCATTAAATTATTGGATATGCAACTTCTTAGCCCAGTGGTCCCCAAACTTTTTGGCACCAGGGACCGGTGCTCCTCTGAGAATCTAATGCCTGATGATCTGAGGTGGAGCTGAGGCGGTGATGCTAGCATTGGGGAGTGGTTGCAAACACAGATGAAGCTTCGTTGGCTCACCTGCCACTCACCTCCTGCGTGTGGCCCGGTTCCTAACAGGCCAAGGACTGCTGCCAGTCCATGGCCTGGGGGTTGGGGACCCCTGCCCTACACCCATCTTCTCCAGATAGAGTGATCTTACATAAATAACTCGTACAATTCAACAGGAAAAACCACCAAGATAGAAATGAAAATTGGACAAAAGATTATAATCAAAACTTGTATAAGAAACATAAATGTGTAATAAATACAAGGAACTATATAACCAAAAGAATTTTTAGCTATCAAATATATGCTGACTTTTAAACTAACAGTAATGCTGAGGATCTATTAGACTTTTCATAGACTGTTGATAGGATTATAAAAGGGTATAATTTCCTTAGAGTAAGTATATCAGAAATAATTAGCTAAATGCTTTGTGGTCTTTGATCCAGTAATTATACTTCAGTCATCAGAAATGAGGGGAGATACAAATGCAGAAGGATTTTCATTTGCAGCAATATTTTATAATAAATAAAAAAATGATTCAAACAAAATCTTCAAAACTAGGATACGGTTAATTAAATTATGGGGATGAATATTATGAAGCTATGAAAATTAAGTTTGCAAATGGCTTTACTGGCATCCAAAAATGTTTCAGGTATGACTCTAAGTTCAAAAGTACAGAAAAATAACACATATAAATATTAATGAGTGATTATTTTTTGTGTAAAGTTAGTGATTTTTACTTTTTGTGTTGTCTTAATTTTCTACTTTAATGTAATTTGATAATTAGGAAAAATATTCTAATCAGGGCTTCAGTTTTTATATTGAAACTGAGTAAAGCAAAGTTTTTATATTAACTTTGAAGGAATGCTTACATATATCATGAATTAGATTCACCTTAGAAACATTATGACATAAAAGACATGAAAAAACTTAGAAACAAATAAAAATGAAAAGAAAGTGGGACAATTTGATAAAAGAGTGCTTCGAAATCTAAACTTGCCAAAGAATATTAAAAGAAAATGGAAAGCTAATGCAAACTGATGTTTCAAGTAAAAACAGAAAATTCTTATGACATATATTAATAGCCATTTGGACACAAGTGAACATATGGCAAAGCAGAAGCAATTCTTTGAAAGAGAACAGGGTGTGTGTTCCATGAAGTCTTTTTGAAAAATCTGCTTCCATAGTTTACCTTCATCCTTCTACATTATACCAGAACTGCGTTACACACACCCCTTAGTGGTACATCCTCCATCTTTAGTAGATTGGCATCAAATGGCTTTTTCTTACACACTTTTCTCTGCCTTTATGAGTGAGGGAAGAAATGAGACCAAGTCAGTATTTGCAAAATATTTAATTTTTTAAAAAAGCAATAGCATAAAAAGTTATTAGCACTGCAGTTCTGCTGATGAAAATTTTTTATTTTCACAGTAAAATTTTTCTATTCACCAAAAGATATATTAAAATATAAACAGATGACTAGAGTCTTGTAGTAATTTAATAAAATACATTTTATAAAATTGTTATCTTGAAAGTTAAATTTTTTTTTTTATGCTCACAAAAAAGCAACATGTTAGAAAATATACTTCAAGGCCGTATTACATTCAGAGTTCTAAAAATACAATGGTTAAAGATATATAAATTTTCCTGATGTTTGGCCCAAAATACACAGTGAATGTCATA
The DNA here is from genome assembly GCF_902729225.1 of Pteropus medius. Lineage (NCBI taxonomy): Eukaryota > Metazoa > Chordata > Mammalia > Chiroptera > Pteropodidae > Pteropus > Pteropus medius. The sequence goes on along the minus strand of NW_024346667.1, from coordinate 21,756,953 downwards.
TATAGTAAGACAAACTGAAAGTATTTATTGATGCAAGTAACATTTTAGTATTTTATTTAGAATTCCAGTTCAAATCAGGTTTATGCCACAAATAGCCTGATATTTGGTTTTAGAGAGCACATAACTGGTTTTTAAGACAAATTGAGGATGAAACTATATATTAGTTTATAAAACCATGAGTGTCTGAGTTCCTTTACCTTTATTGCATACAGATTGCAGTCTTTACTTTTAATATTCTATTTGCAAACACAATGATTATTACACTGAATTAACTTCAAAATTATATTCAAAAACTAAGTCATAATCATAACTTATTACTTTAATCTTGATATAGATTAAGAAATACACAAAACTAGCAGTACACATTAGTGATATTAGTGCTGTGACACAAGCCAAGAAACATAACAAAATCTTTTATTTATTCTTCTGGGCTCAGTTAATGTTTAAATCTGACATCCTCTTTTATTGATCTGAGACTCCAATGACACAAAAGCACAATTTATAAGAACAGCACTGCTCAGGAAACAAGTGTCTTGCATAACTTTACATTCTTTTGCCTGTAATAGAGTTTTATTCCTGTTTATTTCATTTTCTGGGTGAATTCCCTGATTTTTTTTAACTCTTTGAGGAACTATTTACTCAAGAATAAAACCCAATGGTATTTCAGATCAATGAGGAGAGATAGATTTTTTATGTATGTTATGACAATTAGCTAACTTTATGAAGGAAAAAAATAAAGCTGTATCCCTACTTCAGTATTTATACCAAATAAATCCAAATCAATCAAATAATCATTTTGAATCATGAAACCAAAATTGGATGGATAGTAAATAAAAGGATGCGTTTTTTTTTTTTCTTTAAAAAACCTGGAGTGGGAAAAGTCTTTCTGAACAAAGTACAAAAATCCTGGAGCAATAAAATAAGAATTTATAAATTTAAGAATATAATACATTCTTAAAAATTATGAACTGGAATCATGATTCTAAAAAATCATGAACAGGTTAAAAGAAAGACAGAAATCTGGATAAAATACCTGCAAAACATGACGAAGTATGTGTTAATGTATGTATCAGTAAGTAAAAAACATACCCACAATGCAATAGAATACTGGGCAAAGATATGAAGAGGTGCATGAACACACACACGCACACACGCACACACAGAACTGCAAAAAAATGGGTTGAGAAACATTTAATGAGTTAAAATTTAACATCTAAATTTAAGCAATGAAATACCAATGGCAAAAGCTTTAAAAAGTTTAGCACTGTACACTATTAGTGAGAGTAAGCAGAAATAGGTACACTCATATACTACGTAGGATTGTAAGGTAATATACTTTTTTTGACTATTTAGTGAAATTTTAATTGCAAATACCTTTTGACTTGGTTATTCCTCTCATAGGAATCTATTCTGCAAACCTGTTTGTGCACATTATTAAAATAAATAGAAAAAGATGGAAACAGCCATCAACAAGAGACAGGCTAAATAACAACAGAATACCATGAAATAACTACAAAGAAAGAGGAAACTTGGTACAGATAAAAGAAGTGTTCCAATTTATGCTACATAGGAAGCGATCAAGATGCAGAAAGAAGAGTGTATATCTTATACTAGTATTCCTGGAAACCATTGATGATGATTACTAAGAGAAGTAGAATTGGAGGAGAAAAAGACATATTACTTATTATATCCCATTTTGTAGTGTTGAAAAATTGTCATATATAAGTTATTTTCATTGTAATTTTTAAAACTCAAAAAGACCTTAAGAATCTAAATTCTATTTTTTCGTGTTTAAAGTTTTAAATCACCACAATACCAAAAAGCTATTGTTAACAAATATTTCAATTATTTTATATATTTTTTCTATTCTTTAAAACTGAATAAATTTTTTATATAATCATGATTTTCCACCTGAAATTTTCAAACTGCTATAATAAGTTTAGATTGTATAAAATCTGTTTTAACATTAAAGAGAAAGCAGGCTCTTAATGCCTTTTCAATTATTCAGAATAACCATATGTATCAACATTTTTAATATTCTATAAAACATTGTAAAACTTGCAAATTGCTTCTTCAGTAACAAGCTAAAATAGTATTTATAATAATTAAATAACACAATCCAAGTCAAATTAATTTACATAAAGACCACCCAGCAGTTTCTGTAGTCTATGCCAGTTCAAACTGAATTGAAGTGCTTTTGGCAGAAGAAAAAAAATCATGCAAAATAAAAATTATCATCTCCAAATCTGATTTAAAATTAAAATTAGTTTTGGAATATCTGCAATTCACATTACTGTTAATATTACTAGTTCTTCAGTTTTTCAACAATATGTTTTAAGTCAATATATAAGACAATGATTTTTCACCTTCCATCAGGACTTTTTTTTATGTTGTCTTCACAATGTTTAGAATTACCACTTCTGCTTAAGATAATTTGACTCAAATCTATATATATCCGAGGTACAGGATGATACTTGTAAATGATCTAGAAACAATGAATACACTATATATTCTAATGTAATAAGAACATCATCTAATGAACCTAGGTTAACTACTTCTATTTTTGCCATTAAAAAAAAAGATTTTGCACCCATTAATACTTTCCAGTTTAGAAACCTTATTTTGTTCTTTGTCATCTCAGGCATTACCAAAGAGATTGGCATAGAACAAGTATCTGGTAAAAGTTTGAGGAAAGAGGTAAAGAAGGAAATTCTTCAGATTTTCATCGAGTATATTAGCTGTGGGTTTGTCATATGTGGCTTTAATTATGTTGAGGTACTCTGCTTCTACACCCATTTTATTGAGTAGTTTTAATTATAAATGGACGTTGGATCTTGTCAAATGCTTTCTCTGCATCTATTGGTATGATCATATATTTATCCTTTATGTATGTGGTGTATCACATTGATTGATTTGTGTATGTTGAACCATCCTTGTGCTTCTGGAATGAACTCCACTCGATAATGATATATAATCTTTTTAAGGTTTGGTGTATTCAAGTTGCTCATATGTTTGTATCTGTATTCATCACAGATATTGATCTGTAGTTTTCTTTTTTTGTGTTATCCTTGCCAGGTTTTGATATCAGAGTAATGCTGGCCTCATAAAATGAGTTAGGAAGTATTGCCTCTTCTTCATATTTTTTGGAAGAGTTTGAGAAGGACAGGTATTAAATCATCTTTGAATGATTGGTAGAATTCACTAGTGAAGCCATCTGGTCCTGGACTTTTTACTTTTTGGGAAGTTTTTGATGATTGTTTCAATTTCCTTATTGTTGATCAGTCTATTTAGGTTTTCCAGTTGTTCCTGATTCAGTCTAGGAAGGTTGTATATTTCTAAGAACTTGTGCATTTCTTATAGGATATTGAATTTGGTGGCATATAGTCTTCATAGTAGTCTTGTACGATTCTTTGTATTTCTGTGGTGTCCATCATTAACTTCTCATCCATTTCTGATTTTGTTTATGTGAGTCTTTTCTCCATTTTCCTTAGTGGGTCTAGCCAGAGATTTTTCTCTTCTGAATATCTTTCCCCCAAATTTGAAAACATTTATTCGTAAAGATATATGAACCCCTATGTTCATTGCAGCACCATTAACAGTGGCCAAGAAATGCAAATACTGAAGTGTCCTCTGACAGATGATTGTATAGAGAAAATGTGGTACATATAAACAAAGGAATATTACTCAACCATAAGAAAAGATGAAATACTGCCATTTACGACAACATGGATGGATCTTGAGAATATCATGCTAAGTGAAATAAGTCAGATGAAAAAAGTCAAGAACTGTATGATTTCACTCATATGTGAAATATAAAACAGAGTGCAACAAATGAACAAGATAAACAAGCAAGAACTCATAGACGCAGACAACAATATAGTGGTTACTAGAGGGAAAGGGGGGAGAGAGAAGTTAGAAAAGAGTAAAAGTGCTCACATATACAGTGGTGAAAGGAGATATGACTTTGAGTGGTGAGTACACAATGCAGTATACAGATGATGTATTATAGAATTGTACACGTGAAACCTATATAATTTTATTAACCAATATCACTCAATTAAATTTAACTTAAAAAGAAAGCCCTGTGATAAGTTTTTGATGCATACAAAAAAGTACATATAAGTAATTTGAAGATAAATATTTGACTTTTATTCAAAGTATTCAACCTCAGGCCTAAATTCAAAGTAATCAGTATAACTTTATCTTGTAAATATATGGATTTGCTTTAAAGAATAATTTTAACCCAAGTTCTTACTATACTACATTAAAAAGTTCACATGTGCTATTAAATACAATATGAGGTAGTATCAGAATAATGAAAATCAACACAGAATAAGCTAGTGAATAGTTTATAAATGAAAAATTTTAACTCATTCATGAGACTTTCTTATTTTTACTCATTATCAATGGCTAGATCGTCTCAAAATGAGTCTCCATTATTTATAGAAAATAATCTCTGGACAAGTAATTGTTTCAAAAATATTCAGACCTGCGAGACCTTTCCAACAGAATAGAAACAGGCAAAGAGCCTCCTTGTTCATGCTGAGGAAGGAACTTGTGAAAATGACAGTGGCCCAGCCAACTAGTGGCAAGATGCAGACAATTGATCCACAGAGAGAAGTCACAATGAATTTGTTCCATGTTTAATGTTACCCTACCCATTGGAAATATCTACCATCATTTTCATTTGCTCAAATGTATTGCTGGTGGAAATGGTAACCAAACAGTATCAGATAGTCACAACCAGAATCTACATTTCTTTAATTTATGTGTGACTTCCAGTTCTTACTGTTTATCTGTTGTATTTCGAGGGAGGAATTATAGATGAAGAACACACTAAATATTGTAAAATGTTTTCTAAACATGATAATAAAATAAAGCCCTAGTCTCTAGTATTAGCTTGAGTGGTTGTATTAAAGGAGCTTATTAATTATAGAATTTCACAGCTCTCCTTAGCTACCTTCTCTTTCATGCATCTGAAAGCATGGATCTAAGTATGTGTGACTAATATGCACTCAGGGGAATTGGATTCACTAAAATTAGCAACATTAACCACTATATTATATTGGGCAACTATTATCATTTAAATCTGACAATAACATTATTAGGCAGATATTACAATGACCCCCATTTTTCAAAAGAGGCAAAAGGATTAAAAGTTTAACTGATATACACAAAGTCACCCAACGAATAAATGTCAGCCATAATTTCAATCCATGTCTGCTCATATTAATATATTAGCTGCACTGCCACCTGAGACTTGGGGAAGTCCCTAGCCTTGGACACAGTAGACTTGGTTTCTAGGCTAGAGCTCCTCCACAAATTTACAGTAGCTTAAAACAACTCACTTACATTTCTATTTTCTCTTCTGGAAATGGGTATAGGAATAATTCCATTTATCCTATAGACTTTACAGATATACAGTGAAGACCAGGTCGATCTGAAAGTATTTTAAAAAGATAAAAGTTATACATAAATATAAAGCTCTTAAATATATAAGCTCTTTAAAGGCAAGAATTTCCATTTTATTCTCCTCCATTTCTCTGAGCATGGTTGTTCAGTTCACAATAAAGGGCTGAGATACAGGGAAGAAGAAGACATTAGGCTCATTTATTAATGTCATTTATGACAAATTAATCAAAGTATTTATTTCCTCATTTAAACTTCCAATGATATTATCAAGCATGATGAGGAAACAGCTTCATTCTGCAAAAGGGAAAAATGCTTTGTATCATAAAACTATGAATCATATTCAACTCCATATTTGCCTGATTTCAAAGTTTGTGTTCTCTTTATTTTAATTTAATTAATTAAGTGAAATAAAACATTAGGAATCTACAATGTGCACAGTTAAATATCTTAATTATGTGTTTTAAAGATCTACTAGGAATAAAAGTTCCAAATTGTTCAACATCCTAAATGTAAGTGATATGTGACAAAGGAGAAGATATAGTACTACTCGAGTTTCAACACCTCAGTTTTTAAAAATCATTCTCATACTTTAGTGCACTAAACAATTTTAAATGGCTTATGTGGTTATTTTATTAGTCTCTTGTCACCAAACAGCATGTGCCCTGGTACATAAACAGTAGAAAAATATTCCAACAGGAAACTAGAAATGCATTTTTCATTACTCTCTGCCTCTCACAGCAAGTGCTTATCAAAACGATCCAAAGTTCCTAACACAGGAAGAAACAATACAAGTTCACTAATTTTTGTGCACCTAGATGGGCCAAGCACAGTATATAGCAGTTAGTGTCTATTGTGTAGCTTCTAAACAATCTTATAGGTATTCCCTCTTACAAAAGTGACAACTGAAAACTTAGGTAGATTAAGCACTTTGTCTAATGTCACACATCTAATAGTAGGACTAGAATTGGGTTTCAAGTTCAGACTCTTAACTAATGTTATTCTGTTTCTTAGGATATCAGGGCTATAAACAGCAGAGAATCAAGTTGGTTTTTTTTCATAGACAAAGCACTTATGTGTTTATCATTGAGATGACAGTCTGATTTGTCTGTGTTCTGAGATAAAAGGTGAAAATTTATAGTTCTTCCCATTAAAAGAACAAAAGCTATAAAGCTCCTCAATATACCCTTTGAATTGTTGCCTCCGTTCCTAAAATTTCATCTCCAAATATAAATTAAAAATTACATTGTAAACTAGTACAAAGTTTTTAAAATGGTAAAACATAAAGCTATAAATTGTGAAAGTGCTTGGGAATTAGCTCAATATCTCCATGTCATATATAAACTAAAAACAAGATTGAAAATTTTCTATTACTCATAAACACAAGACATGAATAAAGAAGCAAATAATGACATAAGCAGAAATGTATCTCTCAAGAAAAACTAGCAAAGCACACATCTTTCATACCATCCATAGAGCTGGTGACTTCTAGTTTGTGCTCATATTTTAAATACTATTGAAATAATGAGGAAACAATGTAGATATTAACATACCCATAAGTAAACTATATAAAATTATAAAGTAAAATTCTGAAGAACAATCTAAATAGTAAAACTAGAAGGGTTATATATGTTCTTTGTTTGAGAAATGTGAAAAATATGAAAATTAAAACAATCTAAGAAGCTACTGATAAGTTTTCTTTCTATAATAACCCTTGTATCTCCCAAACCTATTTGTTCTATTCAGTTGAAGACACTTATTAAGATCAAGACTCTAAATTTTAAAACTTTCTTCAACCTTAACCTATCAATTAGTAGTTAGAATTTTGGATAATTTTTTCACTAATCTGTTAACTAATGTATGAAAATTAAACTCTATAATAACAAGTTGTTTTTTTGTTTTGTTTTGTTTTTGCTGAAGCATATTTTCAACATAATGAAAGCTAAGTTATTGGAAAACAAATCCTAAAGGTAGACTACTATTACAAAAAAAAAAAAAAAAAAAGAAGAAGAAAGGCATGCATATAAAAAGGAATCACACACATACTAGTGCAAATATTAGAGCAATTGTTCCATGACAAGAAACTGTGTTCCTAAATTTCTCATTAACAGATATCCTCTAAAAGAAAAAAATATATATATATTTTTGTAATTTGATACATTTTTTTGAAAATTTGCACTAAAAGAATTAACATGGAAAATTGTGGTATATAATATCTTGGGAGGGGAGACTAAGACAATTTTGTGGCTGTTCAAGAATATATATAGTCACATTTTGTGGAAAATTCAAAGCTAAAATGGAAGCTCAGAACACTTGTAACTGGGCCCTTATAATGGAGTCTTGTACTCTAACCACTTGTGACATGGCTTTTGCATCATCCTAACAGCATTTATAAATCTTCTTTAAAATGCATACTATACATATTTTCAGCAAATCATTTAAACATATGGCAATGTAGTAAAGCTTTAGTAGTAAAGATAATAACTTAGAACATATCTGGGTAGATGAAAATGAAAAATATATTACACCTTTTCTAAATAAGATTTGAGCCAGACACCAAGTAAATTGTTTCCTTTGAAATCCAAATGTAAAGCAAAAGTGAAGTTCTGACTTTAAAAGGTATAATACTGTAATAAAAGAATCTATAATATTAAATGTGTTCAATAGATAAATAATCATTAAGTCCCTCAGTGCGTTGGGAGCTGGGCTAGGGTTTGTGAAAGACATGCAGACTACAGTGGCATAACCCTGCCTTCAGGAAGGTCACATTTTTATTATCCAAGTTAATTTTAAAATGTTTTCATTCTATAAATGTTAAAAAATGACAAAATACTTTAAATTGAATAATGCTGAAAAATAATAGATGTTAGGCTCCTACTCAACACGACTGTAAGAACCACATTCATTTTTTATCCAAGTTAGTAAAATCTGCTTTGAAAAACATTTTGATGTTTGAAAATTTTTAAATTGTGGATAATTTGAAATTTTAACTTTGAATTCAACAACAAATTTTCCTATTGTACTCAAAAGACATAGTCATATAACAGATTTGGCAATTAGTTATTCAGATCATTAGAGAAAACTTCTGAAATTTTTGACTGAAAATTGCTATAACTCAAATGCTAATATTTTAATCATATCTGGAGTGTCTTCAGTAGAATCCAGTTAAAAAAAAAAGAAGGGAAATATATTTAACCAGTAGCCATATATTAAAATATCCTAATAAAATGTTTAAATCTACTATAAGATTTAATCTGTCTAATATAACCTCTACTTTAAAAAAAAATAGTTTTGTATATCGATTTAGATTTTGTTTCCTATAATAGCATTTGCTGTGCAAATTAAGTAGATCTATCCACTTTTTTTTTAAAGAGAGCAGAAGAAGGAAAGAGAGGAGGGAAAAACACATACTCTTTGAAAAGTCAGTTATATAGCAAATCATGCTGGAATAATTAGAAAGCAACTGATCTTTTTAAGCCTTTTCTAAAATTTTCAGGGTTCTAAGAAGTTTTCAAAATTGTAAAGTGTTATTGGAAGAGATTATGAAAAAAATCTAAGATCTGGACATGAATCAGCATTCTCTTGTCATAATGCCACAATGCAATGACCCTATTACTTTAAAGACTTGACGTGAAATGGAAATACTCCATACCTCCAGTCAGTAGGTCGAAGCCTGTAAGACCCCAAAAAGGTGTATAACAGGAATAATTTCTTATTAATATTAAGCTTCTATAGTTTCATTTAGTAAATTTTAGTTCCTTTTTATCGAAAATGGAAAATTTCAACCAACACCATTCTTTAATTCCTCTTTAGTATAATGTATCGTTTTCTTGAAAGTCTCTTGTGATAAGTGAAGGATGAAAGTCTACAAGAAATCCAATGACAAATGAATTATTCTTACATACAAAGAGCTATTTCTTTCTTTGTAACATCCAGCTGAATGTAACTGAATAGTTACACCACCAGGTTTGTAAGATACTGTATATTGGTACATGTGTCCATGGTTTTCTTCACACCCTCCTTGCTTAATAGCATCCAAGTTCATTCTGGTTTTATGAAATTTTTGTATATTTTGTATATGTCAGTAACTCCAGGTTTTGGTAATTACCTCAACAAAAATGGCAAAACACAATAACCTCACAAATCTATAACTACTTAGATCTATAACTATACATATATACATCTTACATATATATGTGTATACACAGACACACATGCACATGAAGTTGCATTTATACAAAGTGTATTATAGGTTCAGCAAACATTAATTTGAAGAACACAGATATACAATCTCAATAATTCATGACTACAATCCAGTGATAAGAAATACATCTTTAAAATGATATCTGGAGAATCAAGGCTTAAAGGCTGAAAAATATAATCTTAGAATTCTCTCTTCTCCAAGAGCATTTATAATCAGTACTGTTTCTGAATGCCTTTATAAGTCAAGTTTAGAAGAATATTTAAGATGGTCTACTTAACAAACATCGAAGGCACTCTGTTTCTATAAAGAATCAGATATCTTTCCAACAGCATTTTAAGTAAATTTTTTGAAGTTGATATCATTTATATTTTTTTCAATTTTTCTAAATACATTTGTTTACGGTGTTTCAAAAGGTATTCAGTTTGCGCAACAGTTTTATGAAGAACAATATTTTCTCCAACAACTCCATCTGCTGGCTTAGAGAAAAAGTAGATTTTTATCTGCTCTTTCTTTAAATTTGATATTTTTATAATTTATTTTTATGGAATTTAAATATAAAATTATTAAGTTATTTTAAAATAGATGAATAGCTATTTGTCAAAGTCATTCATGAAAAGAAAAAGATTTTGAACAGGAAATTTATTATTTAATATTTTTACTTCCAAACCCTATGGGATCAAATATTCATGTTTAGAGTCTGTTTAGACAATTCTGTATCAAACAAGTTTTAGTAATGAGCACAGCATTAAAGTTTATTAAAATTTTTTAGAATGGAAAAATATTTAGTATTTTCCTAAAATCTGTTGATTTTATTGAACTATATACAACATGTGGTGTATGCACATATATAATATCAAATTTATTATTTTCACAAAACTTTGAATTACTGTAATAATTTGCTTTTGTATAAGAACTACTAGATTATCTTCACATCTTTATACTAAAGTTCTTAGACAAGACTACAGTGGCCAGGGCACACTGAAGGCGTCAAGGCCTACAAGGCTTTCAAAACCATTCAAAAGAGCATAGAGGGGAAAGGCTGAAAAAAAAACCAACAACAAATTGCTTTAAGGAAAGCATTCATTTAGCCTCTGATAACTAGAAGGCCCTCAATAAATATGAAGAGAGGGAAGAGAGAGAAAGGAATTCTTGAGGCCCGTCACTGGTTTCAGCTGTTGAATAATCAGATGCTCAGATGCTAGTCTTTTTTTTTCTTCTAATTTTACAGTTTGTATTTTCTCATAATGAAGGTTTATGTTTGAACAGCCTTCAGGAAAAAAAAAAAAACCTTAGTATTATCTATAGCTAAGAAGAAAGGGAAGGAGATTGGCAAAGGGTATGGAAAGGGGCAAAAAAAGGAGGGAGAGAGAAAAAGAAAGAAATTGGAAATCTGTATTTTCTCAGGTACCCATGGAAACAAATGGGAACAAATAGGTACTTGCATTATCCCACTGTGGCTGTGAAAGAGAAGGATGTGGGAGTTCAGTGTGATGCACAGTCATTGTACCCAGTTCAGAATATAATTACTTCATTTCATTTGCATAACTTTAACCCATCAGTAGATCTTGCTGAATACTTAAATCAAAGGCAACCTCGACATTTCGAAATAAGTTCCTCCATCTCAGGAATTAAATTAAATTAGTAAATTAACATCTTCCCTATTTTGAAATTATGATATTAAGATATAAAATTAACCCTGTGGGATTTTTATGATTTAACTAAGAGGAAGAACAAGCTACTTTATGAACACTGATTGATGACACATTTTAATAATGGAGTTGAAGTGTAGAATTCCTTAGATTTCTGTAAAAAAATGAGAGAAAGTCGTTTTGATTTCAGCTATCAACCTATTTGATGCTGCTAATTTCACTTCATATAGGAAAGAATCATGGACTACCCTGACTGCAAAGGCAAGAAAACAAAGGCTAAGCATTGGAGAAAAACCTTGAGGAGGATTTAAATCATCAAGACTCATCTTGACAAATTTAATATTAGATATTTCCATTCATTTCTTGACTGCTAACTTTGTGATTGTAGTTTACATAGCATCTCTCTCTGAAAAGAGTTAAACTATTTCTACATTTTCTGTTGCCTATGCAAACAAACAAACAAACAAACAAAAAACCAAATGAATAAGGATACAAACACTCCGTTTCATTTTACAATCTCTACATTGTGAAATTTCTAAAGGAATGAAGAAACAAAGCTTCACAGATGTTAAGTAATTTGCCTGGTCAATGAGGCAATGTCAACTCCAGAAAATTCTATCCAATGAGTCTCTCTTCTATAACAGTGCCTCACTAGTTCTCTTTAGCAATCAGTAAGATTACTTATAACATGGGAGCTGCAAATGCCATGATTCTAAATTTCCATGTGGAAAACTTGAAAATGTATTCAATTCTTCACCATCATTTGTTTTAGTATTCTAGAATAATAATCCACAGAGGAGTAATCTGGGGATCTGAAGACACACATATATTTTTTAGTTCAGCTTCATTTTCTGGGAAAAACAAACAAAAAAAATCTGCGTAAAATGAAGACGTTTCTCAGAACTATGGTCAGATTGAGTGTGTGTGTGTTTTTTAAATGAAATTCATGTGCATATTACAAGCACGTATTCATTCTGTGGAAATTCATGGAGTTATGTGTTTAATATATGTACATTGTCTGTCTGCGTATCTTATTTCAATAAAATTTATATTAAAAATAAATCTGTTCAAAAATATTGAGACTGAGAACCTAACCTCATCACCTAACCTAAACTAACCTTAATCTTTAGTCTTTACAAAGCCTCAGTGCAGTCATTCAACATGTTGGCCTGAGGAATATTCATTTTGTTCAGTGGACATACCAGTTATTTTCTCAGTCAGGCCCTCTCATTATTTTCACTAATGAGTGAATTTCTGAATCATTGACAGTTTTCAAGAAGTATAGCTGTCAATTATTTTCACCTCATTTTCAAAATCTACATACTTCCGGTAATCATAGTCTTGCTTTTAGGTTCATTACTTTTCAAAGCATTTTCACACTAGTGTACAGATACATAGTTAGTTACAGCTGTCAATCATAATTCAGGAAAAAACTGGAAATGATATCAAATCAAATGAATAATCAAAATCTGGCAGGTAAATAGGGGAAGTATAAAAGCCTTCAAAAATTAAACTACAGTGGTTTTTCTTAAACATGTGTGCATATAAAATACATAATATGTAAGTACTAAAATTTTTCAAGATAGTCTTATATTCTTCTATGTAGATTTTTTTAAAGCTGCAAATCCACTTTAAGCGTCTGTCTCCCCCCTTTTTTGCTCCTCCTCCACCCCATCCCCCAGTTTCTTTTCTCACTTGAAGAAAACATATAGCACTGAAACCTTCTTAAATAGGTTCCTTATAAACATCTAGGCATCTGATCTAATATGACCATCATAATGACCCTGTTCTATCAAAGAAAAGCGTTTCATATCTTCATTCGGGTGACGGGGGTTTCCAAATTAGTTGGTGATGTTCCTGATATGATAATCAAGCTAAACCATCGAATATATGATTAAGGCTTAATAAGGGGAAGTGGAATGGCAACCAGTTGTTCGTCTAATGTGGGAAGACAGCAGTTGGGTGTTTTTCTGTGGTAATTTTCCGCTAGCTCCTTTACACTGTAGCCAAAGTGGGAGGTGAACCATCTGCAAAGCCCCCTCCAAATTGTTAACTATGAAATACAAACTGAGAACATCAAAGCCGGAGAGAATTACTCCAACCCAGTCGGCAGGAAATTATGGCAGCTGCTGGAAAGAGGGCAGGAAGATATAGTGGCGGCGGCTGCACAGCCCACGCCGGCGCGGGGGTGGGAGCCCGGGACAAGAGCTGCCGAGCTTCTCCATTGAAACCCTTTAGAGACTTAATTGCTTGGATTTCATGACTTTGTCTGTAGCCTTGATAGAGCCTCCTTGCGTGTCCCAGAACACTGCGCGGAGTGATAGGGCTAATATGGATAACTACAAGGACTAAAATGGCTGATCAGAGACTTCTTCAGATTTTCAAACTCGGCTGGATCCAGCTGCTTTCAGGTGCATTTCCTCTCGCTGCCCTTGCCCGAGACCCGCTACCTGAGAACAGAGCGCACCCGGCCTGCAAGCGGACCGCGACCCCCCTGGCAGAATCGCCCCCTTCAACTGAAGGCTGAAGCTCAACTGAGCCGCGAGAAATTGACACGCTCCCGCACCAGTACCCGGCCCGGCCCGCTGGGGCCTGCGTCACCCTCGCTCCTCGCTGCGCCGCGCCCCTCCGGTGGGCGTTATGTAACAGCCCCGAGCCCAACTCCAGAACCATTTTAACAACCTGTCCCGTGGAGGCGGAGAATATAAGATTCGCAGGGTCTGCAGAGTGAACCCTTGCTGGCCTGCAGACCTAAACCCGGAACCGAAGGAAGGCGAGGGCTGCAGCTGCCGGGGCAGGCGGCCGGGCTCCGGCAGTCCCCCTTGGGATCTATCCAACAGCCCGACAGCGCGCCCTGGGGAACAGCGTGTTCTCTGTGGGCAGGGTGCCACCAGGCGCGCAAGGTGTGGGGAGAGGGAGGGAGAGAGGGCTTCTCTTGAAGCACTCAAGATCTGCTAGAACTCCCTGAACCTAAGGAAGCCACCTTGCTCCAACCCCCACCCCACCTCTCTAGTGCGCACACTCTTCATTGCCTTTTGCTCCCTCCTCACCTCCCCCCAAGCCAGCGGGGGTCCCCGAGATTGCAGCCACTTTCTCCCTACGCTGTCAAACGCACGCGCGTGTGCAGTCACTCACACCCACACACTGACACAGAGAAACACGCACATACCACCCTGCACTCACACTCGCTGGCTTTCCGCGTGCGGCACCCGAAATACATGAATATTCATTACTTACAAGCATTGGTGACTGCGAAGCTGTTTGCTACCTCCAGATTGTCGATGTGAGGTGTCAGTCTGAACTCCGAAGAGGAAAACTGAACCATCCCTACCCGAAATGCACTGTATTCCTGATCGGCGCCCCTGGGAAAAAGTCCCCCTGCAAAGAACAAACACCAAGGAGGAGAACAGTGTCAGTGCCCGGGAGGGAAAGGAGAGGAGCCTGCTAGCGCCCAACAGCACAGGAGTCTATTAACGCTAATAGGCCGAATAAACACATCAAGAGACACGGGCAGCGGGGAGTCGAACATCCATATGGTAGGCAAGGGGTCAAGACACTGATGAGAGTCTGAGGGCAAGGTAGATGGCCAGAAACGTTTCCCTTTTCTCGTAATCACAAGCTTTGCACCCAGACCCCTAGAGAATCTCGGTAAACGGGAAAATGTTAAGGCAGAAATAAAATCTGGGGGTCAGAAATGAGAAGACCTTTTCCTCTCTTGTCTCAAAGACATTGTCTTTTCCCTTTGCTTTATCTCAAGAAAAACATGTATATTTTAGACAATTTAATTCTGGAATGCAGTCAAGGTATGACATAAGTCTACATGACATGAATTAATTTGTCCACTGTGAACAAATTATGCACAATTCAAAAGCAGAGCACAAAGGGTACCTACCTATCTGTATGCTGTTAGAAGAGACACCAAAGATCAGTCCCCATAAAACAAGAGAAAGGAGGACAGATATATGCATAATCTTTTGCATTTCCAAGAAAAGTAGAGCATCCACAAAATATTCCCTTTATCCCCCTTTTCCTCCTCTTCCTTCGTTGGCCGTTTTCCTCAGCAAATTAGATCCTCCGCATTTTGAAACAGCAATTTAGCACCAAGCTGCTAAAAACCTGAAGTGGAAGCAGGAGAATTCCTATTTCCCAAGTCCTGCTGGTGGCCGCTGATGCCCTGCGCCCCGTCCCTGCTCCCGAAGTCCGGAGGACTGGCTGGATGCAGTTTTTAGCGGAGCCGCTGCTGTGGTCCCAGTGTCTTGGAATATTCAGCACCCTCCCATGCACTCACACACTCACCCTCTCTCGCGCTCTCTTCTCCCTCTCTCCCCTCTCTCTCAAGCGCGCGCGCGCACACACGCACACATACACACATACACACACACACACACGCAAGTCACAGAGAGGGGAAGGCAGTCCCGGACGCGCGTGCGCGATTCGCGGCAGACGGCTGGCGCGCGCGTCCACCCCTCACCCTCCCTGCACCCCGCACCCCGCACTGCCCTGGCAGCGTCTCGTGCTCGCCGCTGGGAAAGCGCGGCTGAGCCCAGCCGGGCTGTCCCTTGGCGAGACCTCCTTTCGCGAGCTTCGTGCCCACCGCGCGCTTCTGCCTTTCAGCACCAAGGACAGCGCCCCGCTCCCTGCCTGCTCTACCTTTGTGCCGCCGCTGCAGCTGCCGCGGAGATGCTCCAGCCTGGACCAAATGCAGCAAAGCTGATTTCCGGCTGCTGTAAAGGAGAAGCCAACTTGCTAATTACTGGCGGTGATACATTCTGTCACCAGGCCCTGTTGTTTTACGTTAAAAGTAATTTTGATTTTTATCTTCAACAGCCTGAGAAAACCTACTTAGCTATATAGAAAGGCTACCATCTGCCTCACCTGACTGAGCCATAAAACGAACAGGCAAACAAAATACCCATCGAAGAAGTGTTCACAAATTGTGAACTTTAGCTAAAGGTGACGTATCTGTGACCCAGGGAAAACCCAATACTCTATCTTTAGAGGCTAAAGCTGTATAGAAGATCAAGACTGAAACTTGGAAATACTTTGCATGGAAATCCCATCTTTTAGAGTGTCTTCCACCGGTCTGTGATGCCAACTTGCGGAGCCAGCTCGGTGCGGGGATCTCTCGCAGCCTTCACTGCAGACTCTCTCGTAGCGGAGACATGTAGACTTGGTTCCTTTGTAGTCCTTTCTTTATATAGATTGAAAGCAGAAGACTCCGTTCCAAGAAGGAAAGGTTTGTAGGAGAAAACAAAACATAAGCGAAGCATGTCAAGAAAGGCCACTGAGATGCAGACTCTTTCCAAAAGAGTTAGTTAGAAATCAGAAACCCTATCGCGTTTTTTTCCGTGAGTATGAAAAATCACTGCCTAAGTAAGGACAGTCAGCTAAGTTCACATCATTTTGAACTCGCGACCTCGAGACTACTAGGAACAAAAGATGAGGTTAAGGATTAAAAGTGTGTGGGATGGGAGTTAGCGTGGAGGACTGAAGACTGGACTCCCCCCTGTGGAATTTGTGCGCTTCACGTGAAACTGCTTGCCATGTCGGTGCCTGAGAACCTGCTCTGGAAATTCTCTCTGCTGCTTCAGAAATTTCTCACTAAATGTAATGGCTTTTGTGGTTTAAACAAAGAAATAAAGGAAGATTGAGTACAAGGGACCGTTTCCAGGAGGCAGAAGATTGGAGCCCACAATACTAAAGGAATAAATGACCAGCAATATTTCAGAATGCCAAGAGAGTTAGTTTACCAGGCTGCCTTCCTGTGCAGTTGTCACATTAATATCATCCCTAGAGCTTCCTGTTGACTACATTATCTCCTACTTGCCCCTTAATCACTCTGGGCCTCAATTTCCCCATTTTAAAAATGAGAAAGAGCAACAAAGTGGCCCCTATAGCTCTCAAATCCTTTAATTCTGTGATTTCAGGTTATGGTCTTCTCTGTTTTTGTTTTTTTGAGGCATATTCCTAAACCAGGAAGTGAACATATCCATAATTTATTACTAAGCTTACATACTACAAGTAAAAATAACTCCCAGTTTTATCATCAAGAATTTATGTTAGTCTGTTAATAAACGCTTCACTATATATAAAATGCATTTAGCCTTTTAAAAAATAAATAATAAAAATAGCAACAGAGACATAAATAAATATATATCCAAATTTACAATTTAAATAATAATCAAATACATCCTACCTATTCATTCATTCACTAGTTGTGACGTAAGGCACAAAAATAATTCGAAATAATTTCTTATTTGAAATTTCAAGTTATATATAAAAGAATGAATAAGAGCTCAAAGCAAAATAAAAAAAATACTTTCTCTGCCATTTTCTTTTTTTCATTCAATTTTTTATTACAAGAAAAATTTCAATTCCATACAAAGTAATTTAGAATGAAAGAAGAAAGTGAGAGAGCAAGAGAGAGAGGAGCTTAAATGTGGAGCAATAGTGATGCTTAACCTGTGGGTCAATGTAAATTAATTTTTGAAGGCTTTTCAAATCTATTTTTATCTTAATTTATTTCAAAGTCAAGGGTAAATATAAACTCAAAATTGACTGAATTACATTCTATAAAAACAAAAGATATAAAATAAGAATTTGCTGAAGCATAGAGCATGTCCCCAGTGAATTATATGTAATAATTCAGGGCAAATATTATTGTTCACTGACCAATTATAATTCATATATAAAAACTGAAATAAAAATTTTAGTAGGCATTACTTGTAATTCAATTGCTGTTCTATTAATGTGTCTTTCACAAAGTACTTAATTTCACAACATCTGGATATACTTCCTGCAATATTAACATCATCGTATTAATATTATCATTCAAAAAACTTTTTCAAATTTACTATAAGATTATATAGCTTGTATTTATCAGAATACTGTCAATATAATACATTGAAATTGAAGAAATGGTCATTAAAATAAATGAAAAATACTTGAATTTATTTTTAATGTTTAGAAACTTTTTGTTTCTAGAATGTATCTTAAATTGATCAGTAATAAAATATATTTTGAAAAATTTAAAACTAGTACAGTTGGGTAGAAGAGCATGCTCAAAGAAAGAGTTTGCTATTTTCTGCCCTCTGCTGTTCGATTTTGGTAATTATCTAAAATATAAGTACTGTTCTGAAGCAAGGGATAAGTTACAGAAAAAAGAAATTAAGATATCCATCCTATCATTTGTTTGCTTGACTTGTTGCTACTGTTGTTGTTTTATGTGTGCGTGTAAGAGTGTTTTTATCATCGAGACTAGTAAAAGTATTATGTGTAAAATTTTAATTTCCGTACCACTCAATTTTTGTTTCAATATAGAAAACAATAGTTTTCCTTTAAAATCTGAAAAAGCTTTGCATGAAGGAAAGTCATTTTGTGTGAGGGGCTGATAATTTTGAAATGACTGGTGGAACAAGTTTTAGCCGATGCAACATTAGAAAAGGAAAGTCCATGCTAGTTTCAGCAGAAGATAGCAAAGTTAGAGGTTCTTACAGAAGGAACCCAGGTTTATGACATGAAACCCTGTTGGCTGAGATAGAGAAAATTAAAAATAAAAAACATGAGGATTTTATTCACACAGGGCTATAAATAGAAATACTCATTCTGGGGAGTTTCAGTTCTTTAATCAAGATAAAGAATAATATCAATATAAATAGTTATTCTGGTTGAGATAATATTAATTTGTGCAGCAAAATTTTAAATCACTGATTCAATTAGATCAATTACCTGAGCCAAAATATGTTCAGTAAATGTAAACTTTTGTACTTTTTTCTTTATGAGTTTAAAATGAAGTCCAAAAATCAAAAGATTAAGTAAAATTTTTATTTCAGATTATTTAAGGACTTCGATAATATGAATTTTAATTAATTTTATCCCAATAGATAGCAATCCTGTACCAGAAATATTTATTGAAAAACAGTATTTCAATTCATTAATTAATTCAACAAACTATAAGGACCTGCTATATTCTAAATAATGTGCTTGATACAGTGGATAAAAAGATGAACGTAACAGAAATCTTCCTCATAAAGTTCCTCAACTTTATTCAAGTAAGCAAATTGTTAAGACTATGTGAGGGGGGCAATAAGAAATGAAACAAATAAGCCTGTGATTAAGATAATATGATGAGGCAAAGAAAAATCTATCATGTACATTATATCCTGGAGCTCAGGTAGGAAGAGAGTCACCAAAGGCTAACACCTAACTGAGTCAAGTGGAGGTTATCTAAGTGAAGAGTTGGGATGTGGCTATGGAGAACACTTCAGTTAATTTTATTTTCATCTTTATTAAAGTATAATTGACAAAACAGTAAGATGTTTAAAGTGCTACAATGTCATAATTTCATATATGTATACATTATGAAAGGATTAAACCCATCGAGTTAACTGGCACATTTATCACCTCCATCTTTAACCTATATTTTGTTTGTGAGATCATTTAATTTCTGCTCTCTCGGGAAATTTCAGTTATTCAATAGTGTTTTCAACTATAGTCACCGTGTTATATATTACATCTTCAGACCTTATTCATCTTATAACTGAAAGTTTATACCCTTGTACCAACCTCTTTCTATTTCCCCCAGCCTCCTAAACCCACCAACCACTTTTCTACTTTATTTCTATGAATTTGACTTTTTTTTTTGTTTGTTTAGATGGAACAGATAAGGGATGCTATGCCATATTTGTCTTTCTCTGTCTGGCTTATTTCACTTAGCATAATGCCCTCTAGGTTTATCTATATTGGGTCTGAATGATATTTCATTGTATGTATATATGCAACATTTTCCTGATCCATTCTTGCATTGACAGACACTTAGGTTGTTTCCATACAACCTAATATACAACACAGTGAATTGACTATTGTGAATAATGCTGCAATGAACATGAGAGTACAGATATCTCTTTGAGATAATGGTTTCATTTCCTTTGTATATACACCCAGAGGCAGGATTGCTGGATCATATGATAATACTATTTTTAATTTCTTGAGATTAATTCTATTTTTAATTTCTCCATTCTAATTATTAATTCTGATTATCTTGAGATAATTCTATTTTTAATTTCTCCATTCTGTTTTCCATAGTGGCTGTACCCAGTTTACATTCCCACCAACAATGTACAATGGTTCTCAATTATTCCATATCTCCACCAGCATTTATCTCTTGTCTTTTTAATAATAGCCATCCTAAAAGGTGATAGGTGATCCCATTGTGGTTCTGATTTGCATTTCTCTGATGATTAGTGATATGGAGCACCTTTTCGTGTAGCAGGTGGCCATTTGTGTGTCTTCCTTAGAAAAAATGTCTATTCAAGTCCTTTGTTCATTAATCAGGTTATTTGTTTTTTAATTAGTTAATTTGTTTGTTTGCTATTGTGATGAATGAGTTTCTTATATATTTTGGATATCAAATCCTATCAAATATATGATTTGAAAATATTTTATTCCATCTATCGGTTGCCTTTTCATTGTGTTGATCATTTCCTTCGCTGTGCAAAAGCTTTTTAGTTTGATATAGGCCTACTTGTTTATTTTTGCTTTTAGTGTCAAATCCAAAAAAATCATTGCCAGGTTTGATGTCAAGGAGTTTACCCCTTATGTTTTCTTCTAAGAGTTTTATGGTTTCATGTCTTGTGTTCAAGTTTTTAATCTATTTTGACTTGATTTTTTTATATGGTATAAGATTGAGGTCTACTTTCACTCTTTTTGCATGTGACAATCCAATTTTCCCAAAACCATTTATTGAAGAAACTATCCTTTCTGTCATTGTGTATTCTTGGCTCATTTATCAAAAATTAATTAACCATATATATGTGGGTTTATTTATGGGCTCTGTATTCTGTTTCATGGATCTGTGTCTGTTTTTAATGCCAATACCATACTGTTTTGATTACTACAGCTTTGTAATATAGTTTGGCCTCCTATGTTGTCATCTTGGTTGACCCCCAAAATAATTCATTTAAATGCAGTGACATCAAGAAAGGCATGTGTGTGGTCCAGGAATTACAAGCAGCGTAATGTTTCTAGAATGGAAAGTGTGAGTCAAAGAGTGAAAGAAATAAGTCAGACCATGGTACAAAATATTTGGTTCATCCCATAGGAAAAGGAGATCATTTTGAGAGTTTTAAGTGGAGAGGTGAGTTCATACTGGAGGCTATCTGGAGAAGGTGAGTATGGGAAAACATGTTGAATATAGTGAGATCAGGTATGAAGCTGTATTCCTGATGGAGGTGATGAGAATCTGGAATAATAGTACAGATGGAAATAAAAGATAGATTTCAAGAAATATTTAGGATGGAAACAGTAGAAATTGTTAGTAAACTTGTACATGATGGAGATAAAAGATATGGAGAAACAAAGCCACCTCCCAGGGTACAAGGCTGCATGCCCAGGAAAATGTTGTCTCATCTCAGAAAGAGATGTAGAGAGCAGATATGTAGGCAAAGTTATGTGTTCACTTTTCTACATGTTTGGTTTATAGGGTTTTGAGGGGGCCACATCCACTCAAGCTGTTGTGTGAGTACTTGAGACTGATTCTGATACTCAGAGAACAGGCCTCATCTGAAGGTTAATTTTGAGAATCATCAGCCTGTGGTGTTTCATGATAGTTACTATTTCTTGAAAAAGTCAGTTAAAGCAAAAAATTGAAAAAAGAGAAGAGACACGCATATCTTAAAAATCCTACTTTCACTTAAAACCAATAATGTACAGTCATTATCCACTCATTTGGAGTGGGACCAAGCCATTACCTTGTGCATGAATCTACTGAATAGTTTCTCATTACAGTCTCTTTAAAGTAGAACAAGAACTTAAGAATGTTTGTGAAAAATCTGAACACTAAATCTTTTTCAATTTTTAGGACTTTTCTAGTATTTTATGACTGTGTTACTCACTCTTAAACAGAATAATTTTTACTTACTTGCATTCAACATAGATTTCCAGAACATTCAACATAGATTTCAACAATTGTCTTTCACATGTTTTCAACTTACAAAGTATTTTAACTAAATTACCTAATCACAATATCAAATTCAACTGTCACAAATGTTTTCTTTTTTAAAAATACACTTGACTCCTACTCAATGGGCGACAGCAAAAATTAGAAAGGCACATTGCTAGCCAAAATTATGCAGCAGGCCTCCACTGTAGTTTTTCATATAACACAGGAAGGGACAAAGGGAATGAAAAGAAACAAATAAATAGCATAAAACATAACTACACAGTTCCCAAATCTGTAGATGGTTACAAGACTTAAATAGGTAATCACAACCACTTTCTTCAGATAACCCTTCCATATCCACATTACTTTTGTCAGCACTTTAACTAGACAGAATGCTTTACTTGGTGTGTGATCCAGCCTTTATTTCTGTAGGATCTGAGTTCTTGATGTTCTTGTCTTTTGGGTTTTTATAGTTTTCTTTGAACCTATTACTGGACAAGAGAATACTAAGAGGCAATGTTGTAAACAGTGAACCTCTTTATCTCCTCCATTACATTGCTCATTTCCCTCTCCGCAGTCTAGTATATACCATTTCTATTTTATAATGGATGCTGCTGTGCACATAGAATTTTTTGGTTCAATGGATTAAATGATGGCATTTCCTCAAGATAAGATCAGGATATTGAATCATGTAGTATCCTCTGGACAGAAGCTTAGTATATACCAGGTCCCAGTGGCAAGTCGGAAGCTACTTTTGAGATGGAAGAGTTGCCAATAGAGGGGAGCACAGTTTAACTTTGAACCTTAGGCATCTGTGCTGTGATTCCCTCACTGGAGCTGTTCAGAATCTCCATATTAGCGTCTCTGTCTGCCCCAGGCACTTCAAGTAGCATTGGGTCTACTCGGTTTCAAGATTCAAGTGTCAGCTCGCACTGCAAATCGAACCTCCTATTGCAATTTATTTCCTTGAGTCCAGTTGACTGCTGGATAGGTTAATACTAGTAAATGTATCAGAACAGCATCTCCAAATGTGGTACACATTGTCTACAAAGTCCAAACAGATTTTCCAAGTGTTGCTTTTTCCTGTGTGGAGGATGGCAAAAGGTGCAAATGGCCTTAGATCATTGGATGCTTAAAAACTTCACTTATGAGGCAGACCCTCTAGCGTTTGAGTTTTATCTCATCACACATGTTTTTACTAAGGCATCTAAGTGACTTAGTACTTCTGGCTCATCATATCTAATTAACATGGTGTCATCAATCTAATGGACCAGTTTATTGTTCTGCTATTAAAGTCCACACATTCAGAGCAGTCCTTGTACCCCTCTTGAGGATATGGTGGGATATAACTTTTATTACTGGCCTAAAGATAATGAGAAATGTTGAAGTGAGAAAGAATTGGCTTCATCTTGGGAGGCAACTGTTCCATGTGTAGACATTATTTTATTTTATTTTATTTTGGCTAATAGGGGATGGCTCTCTTGCAGAGCTAAAATTTCTATGCTCTACCTTCCCATTTTTATCCAAATCGGTACAAATGTCTATTCGATGCAGCAAAGTTCTACCCCTTGCCATCCAGTACCATTATATTAGAGACTTGTGGTGGAACATTTAATTTACATTGCAAACTATTTACCTTGGTTTCCCTAAGGACAGCATAAAATACTTCTGACTTAGGTTCAGATATATTGATTATACCTTTGGAGAGAGATAATAATGAAGGAGATGGTTTTACAAATTTCCATGAGACAGTATGACACAATTAGTGCCATTTCAGATGATCCCCTTTACCCCAAATCTGCTTGGATCATGATATGACTGACTATGTCAGTATAAATATCTAAAGAATTCTCTGAGACTTCGGCAGCTTGAGGTTTTGTCACTGTAAGAACACCATATAAAGTACATAGATGTTCTCACATATGGCACTAGAATCAGAGGATGAGAAAGGTACATCATAAAATGGCTTCATAAGTTTCAGATATTGTCGAGGAGATTATAACTGAAGAACCTGAGAAGACTGTTTTTGAGCACACAGAGATAACTGCAGAACAGTCCTTAGCTTCTTACTATACCTGAACGAGGCAGGAAGGAATAAAATTTCCTTTTCTAAAAAGAATAATTTGGTTGTTAAGTCTGTGATGTTTTATATAATAATAAAAAAAAAATTCAGCTCCGACTGCTTTAAAAATGAGATAAATGTATTGATTCATAGAACTATAATTCTGATGTTATATTAGGATTTGGTTGACCTAATCACTTTAACTTTTTTCCCATTATCTTTAGTCTAAAATTAATTCCTGTTATGTTTGTAGTAACTGGTGTTTTCTACAGCCAGAAAGAAAGCACTTGGGTTGTGGCATTCTGACAAGATGTTCTAAAGTGTATCTCAACTGGCTTTCTTAGGTCACCTGGCCAGCTTTAACCCTGTGTGTATGTCCAGGGGAAAAGGAATGCAGTGGTTGGGTTTTGGACCTACCTTGAAAGCCAGGAGTTAATCGAATGTACATTTACGTCTAACAGTGGTGAAGAGGGAGAAAGGAATGCTAAGCAGAGAAACTAGCATGTCCACTAAAGTAGATAGAAATGAAAGAAAAAAAGGCTAATTCCAAAAAAGTAGAAACGCTATGACTTTGTACAGAAACATACTTACTCTAATCTTAGAAACCTTTATATTAATTTGATCACTTAGAGGTAATTTGCTGTGAGCATAGCTTTCTCCTAATTTCAAAGGCTATTCCCTGAACATTGTATAAATTCCGGTAACACTGTAAACTCTCTTGGAATAACATCATTTGCAACTACATATATAACTTGAGAGAAATTCAAGGCCATGAAAGTGGTTTAAGGCCCAAATAAACCCTAAACTGCACTGAATACCCCCTCTGTTTTCAGCAGTTTTATAGCATCATAAATATTGTTGTGTCTGACACTGCTAATGAGTTCCATAAAAGAATTTTTAGCCTACAAATATTCTTGTTCAGTACACTCCTTTTGGCAACGGTAGGTTTTTTTGTTTTGGTTTGTTTTGTTTTATTTTGTTTTTAATTTGACTGTGCTAAAATACATCATGGTTGGATAGATATTTAAAAAAATTAAAATACAATTTTATTACATCATAGCAAAAAGGCAGATTTTTGTTTTGGTCATTCAGTTGTTTTTTGTTTGCTTGTGCCCTCCCACAGCAACATTAAAATAGCAGTGTCCAACTGATATGCTACCAATGACAGGTTTTTGCCACTCTATTTCAGGTACGGATAAATGCATTAAAGTCTTAACCAAAATGTTTTTCAGGTGGTGACATTAAAACCAAAATTGTATTAGAGTTACATTCACCAAAGGATCAAAGTTACTTATTGAAATAAGAAAAGGAAAACTCAGATAAATCTCACCAACCACCTGAAGTTTTGAAAGTTAATTACATATTCGCACAATCTTACAATTTATTATTAATTTTAGAAAAATACTCTGTCAGATTATACATGAAAGCCTAATTCAGATGTGCCATTAACATTCCTTTCTATTGAAATGCATTACAGAGCCTATCTTAATGTCAAGCAGTCCTGGTACCATTAGTGGGATGATAATTTATAGAGATAAATAATTTATGTTTTGTTCTCCCTGTTACAGAAGCATTTGAAAGAATGAGAGCTCTTTCCTTGTGCTAACCCCTTTTGAAATGTTTTTCTGGGCTTTGAGTCCTAGAGGCAGAAGGATGCCCTTGCCCTAGGGTCAGATATAATGGGATTTGGATTAAATTGTCATAAATTGAAGGGTGTGGTTCTGAAGTTAGTAGAAAATTAAGGCTGAAAAGACCTAAACCTCTCAGCAGTTTCTCTAAGGTAAAGGATAGAGATGAGTGTTTTGTTTACTTTAGTTTTTATTCTTTTTCTTGATTGTTGTGGAGAATGGAATTCTTCACAAGACACAGAAAAATATGGAAAGATTTAAAAGCTGATAAAAGCCAAAATGGGGGGCATGTAGAGACAGAGAGATGGAGAACCCTAAAAACAATGGCTTTGGTATTTGGGGAAAGGGTTCTGGGCTCATGCTTGCATGGAAGAATAGGACTGCTCACATGTGAAGATCACATGCCTCAGAAAATGACTTGCTACACTGGCGACTATGTATAGTTTCTTCTTCCATTTTCTAGGCATTACTAAGTTCTTCAGTTTGTCTTGTGATCCTAGGAAAAGGAAGGTCCTTCGAGTTATGAAAAATTGAATTTCTCACCACCCTGGTGAAGTGAGGGCATAGTATCAGATTTAATTTAATTTAGAAAAATAAGGGTACTGTGGACCTTCCTTACACTTTCCTTACAATCATGATTGGAAATTATATCCTCTATTTGTTGTACCTCTGGTCTCTGCTAAAATCATCAAAATTCTCTTTCAGTTGCCATATTTTCAAATATTAAAATAATTTCTATCTTTAAATTCTAAATAAGAGACAGAAAAAGAAATAATTACTTAGCTAAATTACTTCTGTAAACATTAAAACCCCCTTTGATGTAGAAACAAAAGGAGATGAAAAGAGAATTTATTAAATTAGGTTAAAACAACCACAGACTCAAGTAAGGGCTGCCTTCATCACACTGGCTTCCAAGCAGCTTTTAGAGTTGAGAGAGTGAATAGATAGGAAAAAGTAGCCATAGCTCAGGAATATCTGACCTTCACAAATAACATTTTCTGTAAATGTAGACACAGGATGAAACCAGTTGAACTATTTGCTTTCTAGTTATGATAAAGATAAGGTACTGCAAGAATGCGAAACTTAACTAGAATAAAATGTATACAGCTCAAGTTTCTCCACAGATTAGTAAGAAAATTTGGATCTAAAGGAGCCACACATATCCATGGTATTCTTTAATTGGCATTATCATTTTTACAATGTGGTATATTTGGTGTATAAATTTCAAAACAGCTTTTATGTTCATAAGATTATTCATCTGACTAATAAAATCTTGGTTCATAAATGAGATGGAAAAGACTGGAGATCATCCAGCCCATCATTCCACTAGACAATTTCAAGACTAATAATCAAGATTTGTTTTTCATATTCCTTTGGCAACTTATAAGATAATTTTAAAATATTGTTGGATTTTAAAATCTGATGTGTATAATTGTATTATATATAGGAGTAATACTCATTTGTTCCATTTATCCTCCCAATATATAAAAGGGAAAACATATTGTATGCCAAAAGTTCTGAAATGGCTGTCTTTATCGAGTATTTACTATGTGCCAGATACTAGATGTTGAAATATTTTACCTCATTTTATCTTCATTGCAACCCAATTAGGAATAATGTTACTTGAAAGAGGAACAAACTGGGCCTTGAAATTTAAGTAACCAACCATGAACTAGTGATTGACCAATTGACACAGCATCGTGTCAAACTCCTAAAACCCTGTGTGACCCACTGTTCTATAATGTAAATAAAATCATAGTAGTGAAGAATAGGATGCGATTCTCATTTTCTAAATTATGTATGCAATCTACCACCCAGACCAGCCCTCATATGCTTCTTCTTACTGTTTCATTTATAATTAACTTGTTCATCAATTACTTATTGAATTCTTCCTTTGTAGCAGGCAATGGACTTTTGAAATACAAGTAGATGTGGTCCCTATTCTTATAAAATTTTTATTTAATATTTTCTTATAATTAGTAAGACCAACAATAGCTTACAAAATATCTTAATGGTTACCAGAGGGAAACGGGAGAAGGGGAGATGTAGATAAGGGTAAAGGGGTGACAGAAGGAGATTTGACTTTGAGTGGCGAATACAATGCAATAGACAGATGATGTATTATCAAATTATACACTTGAAACCTATATAATTTTATTAACCAATGTCACCCTGATAAATTTAATAAAAAATAGTTACAGATTGTGATAAGTAACGGAACTAAACAGAAGCACTATGATAAATTGAACTGTCTTTTAAAGAATGGTCATCAGAAAAGCCAGTTTGAAGCTGCTACCTGAAGGAGTAGAAGGAAGAACCACATCTTTCAACACACTTACTTCCAAATTCAATTTAAGTGCTCATATAATTTAAAACAGTGAGAGGCACACTCCAAGTAAACTGATGATTATTCCAAGATATCCCAATGATCAATCATACAACAAAATCATGTAGTCTTTCTCTCTAACCACATAGCTGCAGAATCCCTTTAAAACTCTTTAATGAATATAGAAAATAAAATACCAATGTATGCTTACTTATAAGTAGACTATATAACAGGATATAGCATGGGTTTTATCTGATTTTACACGTAAGATTCTCTAGATAGTGGGGATGAGAGACTGAGTGTTTAAAAGGACAGTTTTGCAGCTATTTACTGTCATTTTATATCGAGGATAAAAAAGTTAAAACATTTAAGGATTATCTGTGGTTTTATGAAGGATGTTGTAGAGAATTCTGAGGCCACCCATGATTTGAGCAGGAGAAGAGCCATGGTATGTGTGTGCAATGGTAATAATTAGTGACAGCAATGGAAGTCAGAGAAGAGCTTGGTGGCAAAATACATCCCATTTGCCATCTCTCCTCTAAGACATAAAAGTTACCCAGAAGCATGACAAGAATTGGACATTATTAGTTAGGTCAGATTTCCTAGAACTTGAACCAAAGATTCAAATGCAAGTAATTTGTGAAGTGCTCCCAGGAGAAACTAAGGAATAAGGGATGCTAGATTGAGAAAAGGAACAAGAACAAGATGGTTGCAACTTCAGGTGAAGTCCCAGATTCAAGCTGATCTCTTGGGAAGCCCAAGAAAATAAATTCTGAGTGAGGGATCTGGACTTCTGTTCCTCCACCTTAATCATTTTTATGTGTATCGGTTATATTAAGTATGTTCACGATGCTTTACAACTATCATCACCATCCATCTCCATCACTCTTTCCATCTTCTAAAACTGAACTTATATACCCATTAAACAATAACCTCCTATTTCTCTTTCCCCCCAGATCCTATTTACCACTATTCCACTATTCTGTTTTCTGTCTCTGTGACTTTGACTACTCTAAGTACCTCATATAAGTAGAATCATATGGTATTTGTCTTTTTGTGACCTGCTTATTTCACATAGCATAACATCCTCAAGGTTCATCGATGTCGTATCATACATCAGAGTTTGCATCAAGGAAAAAAGACTGTTGGCAATTCTGAACCTCTGCTTCTCTGTGTTTTATGATTACTCGTATCATTGAGAGAATTAGTAAAGCTTAATGCTAGGTAATTTTAAAAATGAACAGATTAAGAGGATTACAGGAGTTTCAGACAGAGAGAGTAAGAAATTGATGGTGAAGCTGTAATTTAATAGACAATAAATTTTTCCCCAAACTAAGAAAGACAGTTCCCTCAATTTAGAAATCCACTAACTGTTGAGGACTAAGAGAAAAAAGTATCTAGTTGATATTCAGACACTCAAGGAAAAAAAAAATATCCTAAATTCTATTAATCTATTAGTGAGAAAAAAGCAGATTACCTACAAAAAAAACAAAAACAAAAACAAAACAAAACAAAAAAAAACCACCCACAAGACCCAGAGTGACAGTAGACATTTCATCTGAAACATTAGTGGGAAGACAACTTTAGATTTAAAATACCATACACAGCTAAATAGTCATTTAAGAATAAGGGAGAAATATAGACATTTTTAAGTGTACATGAACTCATAAAGTTTACCACAGTACATAATATCTTGATGAAAAACTTCTAAATAATATAATGCCATAAGAAAAAAAAGATAGGAGTGGAGCACGAGGGAAGGATAAGCAAGCGAGTCACTAAAATATATTGACAAATCTAAATAAATACTGAATAAATGCTGAATTTAATAATAAACATCTATGTTTTAGAAAGCATTCTAGAATAAAAATTTCAGGCAATTATAGGAGTTTTAGGAATTGAGAGAATAATGTTGAAAGAAGAAAAAACTGATTAACATTCTTATTTTGTTCAGAGAATGAATGCAAATATTATACACATTTAAATGTAGGGGAAAAACTTTTATATGCATAGAGACTAGCTCCATGCAGAGCTGGTTCCTGCTGGGATCTGTAGCATAGTCATCTACTGAAAGCTTCTCTATTTTTATTGCTTCATCTGCCCCCACCCAGGGGTCCCCTAAACTGGTATTGAAACATGGACAGGGCATGGAAATGGGGCTGCAAAGGCACGAAGCGGAAGGTGAGTGCTGGTTCAGTGTTGCTCCTCTTCCCCATTGCCCC
This sequence comes from Pteropus medius, assembly GCF_902729225.1. Classification (NCBI taxonomy): domain Eukaryota; kingdom Metazoa; phylum Chordata; class Mammalia; order Chiroptera; family Pteropodidae; genus Pteropus; species Pteropus medius. Next base: position 21,726,514 of record NW_024346667.1, on the reverse strand, counting down.
CTTTAGGCTTATCAATAAGTAATATATGAATATTTTGTCTTATTTTTTAAAATTAGAACCTTAAACAGTTATCTGGAGAGTTCTAATTGAATATAGGCAAGGCAGGGGAAGGAATGAAATACACAAAACTTAAGGATGTAAAGTTTTCATTTTTAAAGGCAAGGGCATTCCAGATGGCACATAGAAAACAAATTGAATGGAAGGAACTAGAGGAGGGTAGCATCATGGGAGTGGAAGGATGGAAAGGCAAGAAGAATTTGTGCTGTGATCAGAGATGATGACCCATGAATAGACACTGAGATAGGATATTCTGCAGGTGCCAAAACCCCCTGGAGGACAGGAGTCACTTGGCCTATTTGGAAGGAGTTAGATTCAGCCTGAATTACATGTAAATCCAAAAGAAGCAGACTAAATGAGTAGGGAGGCAGCTGGGTGTGTTTCCTTCCAGAACCACTGGCATGTAGAAAAAAGAAGTTGTTCTTGATGTATAGAATGATGGGGTGAGGGAGACTCTAGTTCATTTTATGAGGTGGGGCAGAATAAACCTGAGGTATATACAAGAATGAGAGTGTTTTTCAATGAATAGCATACAAATAAATAAATGGAACAACCTGTTGAGACTAAGTTTTTCTCTGTGGGCCATCTGGTTTATATCAAGTAGCACACACTTATTTTATTTGATCCTTAAATAGGCATTCTCTCAAAGAGCTTCTAATGTAACCTTGATGTGAAACTGTTGCATATATACATAAAATAGGTATGCTACAGGACTTCCAAAAGTGCAAAAATATAGTATGTCTTAATTGCAAATAAAACACCCATTAATTTTATTATACTGTATGTATGTATGTGTATGTGTATACACACATACATATGCATATGTATATACAAATATACATTCACCTATACCTATTTATACACATATGTATTTCATTTTAGTACCTTTCCAGCATTATACTTGTCATTTGTCAAGTGCTTAAGAAATATTTCTTCAATACACGGATAAATATTGTGGCTACAATATAAAATATATTTCCTTAAGGACAGATAAATACGATTTTATTATTTAGAAGTTGGCCTTAGACATTTTTAATATGAGTTCAGAATGCAACACATTAGTATTTGTACAGAATCGGATTGACTATTTTGATTAATTGAAAATAACCATTATGTTCAGTAGTTGCATTACCGATTTTCAAAGAAATATAATAAAATATATTAATACTACAATTCTACTGAGCATAATTTAGCATTTCCTCTGTTTCAGAAAGAACTTCAGAATCATGCAGTTTTCCTGGATAATCATTATGAGCATTAATTATCTTTAATTAATGCCATGCATGCATGAGTTATAAGAGATTGAGCTCAATTTGTACAACATTTTAAACATATCTAGGGAATAAATATGTTATTCTCCTTGTTATTTTAAAAAAGTTCTGAAATAGTCTCATTTATTTAGTTTTTAATAAGATAAATGTAAAATATGACCCTTAAATATATGGATTCTGAATATTTGGCATTATTATATTGCATTACCCATAACCTAATTTTTAAATCATGGACATCCAAGTAAGTGTTCCAAAAACTCCTTTACTAACTTTAAGAATATTTTAACATGCAATTTATAGTTCCTGGTAATGCTTCTGTCCTGACATTATTTTATTCTCTAAATTGATCTCAATGATTATGGGTGCTAAAATTGCTAAAGGGCAGAAGTAATATGCACCTATTGTATATCAAAATGTCAGTGTATTTTTTAGCCTAATACTCAAAGTTAATAAAGAAAATTTGAAAAATTTGAAACATCATTACAGGTAGTTTTAGTGCTAGAAATAGTATAGTAGTGGTAGTACAAAAAGGTAAAAAGGGATAATAATTATAATTTATTGCACACTTACTATGTGCTAGAAACTCTGCCGAGGACTTTACATTTAATAATACATTAAATCCTCACAGTAATGTTATTAGGTTGTCATTATTACCCATGTAATAATGGGGAAATTGAAGCTCACAAATGTAAGATAATTTGCCAAGATTTACCATAATAAGAAGGACTCTCGCCTGGACTGTGTTTCCAAGTTCTTGCTTGTAAATACTATGAAAGACATACTTACACATTGTAATCAGCAATTCTTCTGTTATTTTTACTCACTCTTTAAAAATAAGGTAACTGAGAAAAAGATTTTTTGACAAGGTTTGCGAGTCGTAAATGGCAAACCCAAACTATAATCCAGGTATTATTATTCCAGTCGGAGGGTCTTTCTACTACTCTCTCCTGCTTCCCTATATGTTTACATAAAATATTGGCTTTTGGCTTACTTTAGACCCTTAGATTATTTTTATGTAATGTATGTTCCACACATGTTGTTTAGGAAATTTCGCATTTTTATTTAGACGTTTAAATTAATTCATCTAGAAATTTGAAAGCTTCTAAGATGCCAGTGGACTGATTGGAAACTCGATGAATTTTGAATGAAAGGGCTTTTCAGTATACAAATGAATGAACCAGAAAAGTGCAGCTGTGTTTAGAAAGAGGCTTTATAATAGTCCAAGGCAGAATTTATTAGGTATTCCCTCCTAATGAGTTCCATATAATATTCTCCTAGCTAATAAGTTAAAGATCATCTTTGTAGCTGAAAAGCTTGTAGATTCTGGCATAGATTTATTTTAAAAAATACTTACGTTTGTTAGTAAAGCAAGCAGATATGATGCTGCCCTTGTATAGCAAATTCTAGTCCTAGAGAGGAGAGTCCTAAAAGCTAGATGACATGAAATTGAAGTCCTCAAAGAGAATCAGACGGGGTGTTTACTATTCGTAAATTCCATTTTCCTCCTGCTACATTTTCAACTCTAGTAAACACTTAAAGGAACATCCCACTGGAATATACAATAAACCAAGTTGAGTTTTTCAAAAGCTAAAATTATTTGCCTCTTCATCTTGTTTACCATTTCACAAAATGTTATGTGTTCTGTTATGTGTCAACAGTGGAATAGGGTGAGACAATGCTAATTGACTAATAAAATCCCCATTTGGCTGGGTGATTGGGAAAGGACCTGCAGTTTGAATGCAATTCTTGCTAAACCATGGCGGGCTCTGCCTCCTTTTGGCTGCCTCACTGCGAATGATATTAATTGAACTGCAATTGCCTCAGGCTGGAAATTGGGATTTACTGAAAATCCTTTCGAGTTATAGGATTAAGATTAAATGGGAGTTTTAGTTAAGAAATGAACATTAGGTAAAGTGCATTCCATCATTAACTAAGGAAAATTTACTTTACTGCTCATTATTTCCTCAGCAATGCTAACTAGGAAATAAAATTCAAATAGCACTTTAATATTTTCTATTACAATATTTCTGAACTTTACAATTCATAATTTTTCTTGTAGTTAACGTCTAGCTTCAAAATTGTATAATCTATAGTAAAATGGCCTGTATTTAGCTATATTAAAGTATTTCTTATTTATGTTCCTTTAAAGCAGGTCTTTTCCTTTTAGACGAATGATTGATTTTGTTTGTTCTTATGCTTTTCAATATGCATTATATTCTGATTTATATTATAATGATTTGTGTATTAAGCATATCTTTTTTTCTCATTCTATTGACTATTATTTAAGATTGGAACTCATGTTTTATTCATCTTTACAATTCTTGGCTAACATAAAACCTTTAATATATTAAACACCCAATAAGCATTTACTGATTTATGATTTTTTTGTTTAGTATTCTACTTTGAGAGGACTTAGAAAGAACTGTTTTGAGTGTGAATGTGAGATTTGAGAAATTTAAAAATACATATAGAAGTGAGAATGCATTTATTTGGAGTACAGAAATTCCAACGGAAATAGAATTCATTAATTTTCTCATTGTTTTTGCTGGTTAGGGACAAAATAAAATAACATATGCATATACATAACGTGTATATAGGTAGACTGCACAATGTAATAAAAATAAAATATTAGCTTACACACACTGAGTATAACTAACCTTGAATATGACATCTATATTGTCTATTAATAGTAATCATAAGTCTACAAAGTATTTTTACTCCACTGATGTAGCTGACATTATGACAGAACTTTACCATAACCTTTTAAAAGGTTAAGTGTAGCTACATAAAAAGAGAGAAGTTAGTGAATGCTAAATTTTTGATATATTGTATAAACATATGCATTCGATTTGAAAATATAATTGAAATAAATCTACTGTTCTAAAATGAGGTAATAACATTCTATTGAGAAAGCCTTGATTAAAGGTTATAAAAAAGATTTCAAATTCTTTGTCATCTGCTACTTTAAAATTTTATATCCACCTATTTATGTAAACTGAAATTTTCAGTAATATAGATGATAAATTGAGTAGTTTTTAAGGCATATGTAATGGGAAATATTTTAACTTCATTATTCAACAGAGATAAAAACCATATGACTCAAAAAACAATGATGAATGAAAACATATTAGTTAAAATGAGCATTTGAGATATTACATAAAACATGGCCCACTTAAGAGAAATAGTGAAACGTAAAATTAATCACTTACCTGAAAGGATAAGGACCTGGCTGAACCTGGTGCTCCAATTACTGCTAAATATGATACATAAAGGTCAAAATCGGTTTAGTTGGAGTTTAAGAGGTGAGCAGAGGTATGTGATAAACAGCTGCAAAAATTAATTAAACACTTAGTAAGAAAGAATTTTATGTCAGATAGAGGATTTTTTACTTGGTTCATTGGGCAATACAAGGTACTAAAGATGTTTGAGCAGAATAACATGATCACAGCTTTATTATAAAGAAATTAATGTCACGACAATCAAGTGAAATATGTGAGACTGATTGGATCCTGAACAACAACAAAAATACCTGTAGTTTTAGGTTTTCTTTTTTGTTCAGGATCCAATCAGTCTCACATATTTCACTTAATTGTCATGACATTAATTTATATTTATATGTTAATAAATATTACATAATATATTGGCAACTGGAAAATGTGAATAAAGTCTCTAGATTATAGCTTTTTATCAATGTTAATTTCTTGATCTCGATACCTGGTACTACTTTGGTTATGAAAGAATGTCCTGCTTTAGGAAACATACACTAAAGTATGTAGAGATAAGGAGACATCAGATTTGCAACTTTATTATAAATTTTCTGGAAAAAATGTCTCATGCACACACACAGTTGGGGAATAAATAAAGCAAATTTGAGAAAATATTAACATTTGGGGCATCTGGTTGAATGGAACATGGGAATTCTTTGTAATACTTTTTGTAACTTTTTTAAACATCTGAACATTGTCAAAAAAGTGTTTTGAAAAATAAAACTATGTCAATGACATAAAATAAGTTAAGAGATGACTAGACTGTGAGAGCTTGGACACATAATGGCAAAAATCTACGTTGGCAGTTTTCTGGAGGGAAATTTGGGAGAACCTCTCAGAATTTAAAATGTGTACACATCTTTAAATTCAGCAACTCCATTTCTGGCATCTGCCTCATGGAAATACACATATATGTGCATAAAGAAATTTATTGCAATACTATTTTACATAAGAAAAACAACCAAAATTCTTGCTTAATTTCAGGCACATTCATACTATAGAATAGTAGAAGGCAGAAGATTAACATCTAATGTGTCCTCAAATAGAAAGGTCTCTAAGATATATTAAATGAAAAATAAATTGCAAAACTATACACATGGTAAAATACCCTTTATGTTAAATCCCATTATGTTAAATTATCTTTATATATTTAAAAATTATATAGAGGTTATAAATGCCTAGAATAAGGTCTGGGTAGATACATGACAGTGGTGACCTCTTGAGAAGAGAGAGAAAAGTTTAAAGAGGAATGCTACAACAGAAACTTTAAATGCTTACTCTAAATACATGTTTGTTCTATAAATCATTAAGATATTCATGTATTCCTTGTGTAATTAAAAAATGAAAATCACAAAGTTAGTTCAAAAATAAATTGCTATAGTGGAGCGAAATTGTAAACTATCGTAATAGTCTGATTAAGAATGGGAAACTGGATCGTTTGTTTTTTTCTTGTTATTGAGTCATATGAGTTCTTTATGTATTTTAGGTATTAGGCCCTTATGAGAGGCGTTGCTTGCAGATATATTTCCCCATTCGGATGGTTGTCTCTTTACCTTGTTGACTATTACTTTTGCTGAGCAGCAGCTTTTTAGTTTGATGTAGTCCCATTCATTTGGTTTGCTTTTACTCCCACAGAGGACCTGAACAGACACTTCTCCCTAGAGGATATACAAATGGCCAACAAATATATGAAAAGATGCTTAATATCGTTAGCTATTAGGGAAATGCAAATCAAAAGCAGATACTATCTGATATGAGATACTATCTCACACCTGTCAGAATAGCTATGATCAACAGGACAAGTAATAACCCTCATACATTTCTGGTGGGACTGCAAATTGGTACAGCCACTATGGAAAACAGTATGGAGGTTCATCAAAAAACTAAGAATTGATCTACCATATGATCCATCAATCCCTCTACTGGGTATTTACCCCAAAGACTTGAAAACTCATATCCATAAAGATAATTGCACGCTGATGTTCATAGCAGCATTATTTACAGTGGCCAGGACATGGAAGCAACTGAAGTGTCCTACGATAGATGATTGGTTTAAGAAGCTGTGGTACATATATACAATGGAATATTACTCAGCCATAAGAAGAGATGAGATACTGCCATTAGCAACAATATGGATGGACCTTGAAATAATCATACTAAGCGAAATAAGCCAGACAGAAAAAGTTGAAAATCACATATCACTTATATGTAGGATTTAAACCTAAAAGCGACAAATGAATAGGATAAACAAACAGAGACTCAAGGACATGGAATATAGACTAGTGGTTACCAGAGGATAGGGTGGAGGAGGAGGGGGAAGTAAAATAGTTAAGGGGTCAAATATAGGGAGTAGGGGAGGCTAAGTGGGTAAAGGGGATCAAATATATGGTAGCTGAAGGAAACTGGACTTTGGGTGGTAAACACATGATAGAATATACAGATGTCAAATTATAATGTACATCTGAAAATTATATAATTGTATTAACCAATGTTACCCCAATAAGTTTAATTTAAAAAATTAAAAAAAAAAAAAGAATGGGAAACTGAATTAGGGTGGTGACAGCAGAAATAGGAGATAATGGGTGTAAGAGGGAGAATCTATAGTACTTGGTACTTGAAAGTGTACATATACAGCATGAGAAAGATTTAATATGAGTGACGAATAGTGATGACTTTGACAGAAATAGAAAACAAGGGATTTGTGAGAAGATAATTTTTATTTTGGAGATACTGAATATCCAGGTAAATATACTGCAAGACTCTTAGAAAGACATAATGTTTAAAATACACATATCAGAACTACTCTGGGACTAAGTGACCAAATCCTTGAGATAACAATTATAAAGCAACAGTTAGAAAGACATAATGTTTAAAATACACATATCGGAACTACTCTGGGACTAAGTGACCAAATCCTTGAGATAACAATTATAAAGCAACAGTTAGTGGACACTGATTGTACTTCTTTGTTATGATCATTATCTAATGTTCCATTCATAGTTATACATACACACTTAATCGTGGGATAGCTATTTATATATATTTGGGTATTAAAATTGATCTTAAGAGGCTATAATGTTATATTACAAAAAATTCATTCACATTATTTTCAATAAATAAATTCTTATATAATGAGACATGTCTTACATCTGGTACATTTTCCACTTAAAACTAAATCAAACCTCCAATATAAATAAAACTTGCAAGTATAAAGAAGAATATAAGCAACTATAATTATTATAAATAAAAAATTAAATGGTTTAAGTCCTATCCAAGACACATTTTTTCTTACCACAGTTCCATTAAAATGTTATTGCTGGGGTCCTAGCAGGATATTGAAGTCCATCGATAGGATTACTTGTAGCATTTTAAACCTATTCATATGGCTGAACTTTTGTAACTACGGGTGCTGAAGGACTATATAGGATTAGATCACATCTCTCTCTTTTTTAAATTTAGTAATCAGTGAGAATCTTTTAAAAATTAAAGTCTTCAATAAAATAGCCTTGAATTACATATGGCAATTAGCATAAAAAATATTTAAACACATTTTATTATCGAATTGACCATATAAACTCTCAGCTACAACAAAACTTTCCAAATAATGTAAATATATTACTTTGGTCTCATGTTTATGTTAATTACTGACAGTTCTAATTTTAGCTATGAGAAATAAAAAAGTTACAATGGCTGTGATATTAGCAAGAATGGGAGTCTTATAGACCAAAAGGTGCCCATTTTCAGGTTGAAACAAGATCAAAGTAAGTAAATCTAAGTAGCAAGACTTTGAGCAAGAAAGATAACATAAGTAGAAGTGAGCCTTAACATGAACAAAGATATTATTTACTTAAACTTTAAATGTTTTATAACAAATCTAAAAATATTCAAATAAATATAGAAATAAGAAATGACTTCAGAAAAAATAATTTTGCTTAAAAATATGTAAATATTTTAATAAAATAAAGAAGTTAAAATTCTTAAATGATTATGGGTTTTTTTCCCAACTCCAGTTACTTCTAGTAATAGGGTATTTTCCTCTGGGTTTCTTAAAAATGATGTGAAATCACATATCCAGTACTATATTCCAATTTAAAATATATATCACTCTTTTAAGGCACAATGATTTTGTATACTCTGTATCAATAAAATTAATACATGAAAATATATTTAAATTTTAAGGTGGATTAAATAGAATTTCTTTTATCAGAAATATTTGATCAGTGTATCTATCCTTTATTTTTATTTTATCAGAAGCCAGAATTGAGTATGAATTTACATAAATCCAGACTTCCCTTTGTTTCAAAAGTGCTTACTGTGTTTTATTTTCTGGCATTTTGACAACACAGGCACACTTTAAAATGAGCTAATTTTACAAATTAGTCATTGTTTGAACTTTATTTCTCCATGGAGCCCACATAATTATAGCTGATATATTTCTACTTACAAAGTTTAAACAATATGTAATATAATTTTTGCTTAATCTGTGATAATACCATCTAAAATTATACAAGAATAAGATGGCTTTCTCTGAAAGTTACAAGGAAGGAAATTTGAAATACTACATACATTAGAATGGTGATCATAACAGGATTCAGCGTGCACATTGTTTTATTACCAGAATCATCTGAAGTATTTGCAATATACATTAACTAAAGAAAATTGTTTGGATTTTATTTTATGTAGTATGCTTATCCTTCATGTATTCCTAAAGCAGTATGTTCGCTATACATATATACATCATTATTAGAGCACAGATGTAACAAGACCATGCTGCCATTCAAAATTAAGGTGCCACATTTTTCTTATAATCAAATGGCATCCAAAATGCAATATATTGCTATGAAAATGCAGTTTTTTTCACAGATTGGCATTTATGAATGAGGTTAGTCATAATGAAATGGGATTTTATTTTATATAAATGGAAAAGATTTATCATAAATATATAGACCAGTATATAACGTTGAAGAACAGGAAGCAGAAAGGGAACAGCGCTCTTGCATAAAGGTCAATTCTCTTTGCCGCTGTTGGAATAACAGGTTTGGCAGGGGGCGGCTTCTTGTTGTTCTTTGCCTGAGATTTCCCAAGTCCATTGTTGACTTCAATAGGTTTTCCATAGCAGTCATAATTGGATAATTCGAAATCTCTTGGTAAGCTTCCAACAATGCTGAAGTCATTAGATCTCAGGTCAGACTTAGAAGTACAAACTTTCTTGCATCTGGTCTCACCAACCTGAGAATAAAAATTAAACACAATAGTGTATTTAGAATTTTCTATTTATAAAACACATCTCTTCAAAGGGATATTTTAAAAATCAGATATAATAGTCAACTGACTAAACCACCAGACTTCCTGAACATTTAACTCTAAAATGTTGTCTATGTAACAAGGCTGATGTTATGGAATAAACTTTTGATAGGTTATTTTATGTTAAGAGATCTAAGTACAAATAAACATTTGTCTTAGGTGCTCTCAGGCTTGTGAGTTTTTAATTAAAAGGCCAATAAATAAAAGTCCAATATTTAACTATAACACAGACCATATTACTACAGTGTATGAATTAGAGAATCTTCCTGTACATTTAACATTTGACTTCACCGTGGACCATATTTCTAAATAGGGTGGTTTATAAATGACTAAGGTATTTACTACTCCAATGAAACAAACTGTGTCTCTAACCCACACTCACAAATAAGAACTAAAAGATGGTCACAATTATCATGAACCGAAGATTTACCAGGCATTCCTAACATGTTGGCTAAAGTTGAATTAGCCAACCACACTCAGAGAATCTAATGAAATTGTGCATATTTCAGCCAGATCATATGCTACAGAGATAGTCCATTGATTAATCTCTGAATTATTAAATTTAATTCCCAAATATACAAAATAATGATTTCACACTGAACTTTGTCTAGCAATCTGAAATGCTCTTGGAACAGAGATATAGGCTAACCTCAGTGGGGTATAAGATATACAGCAAGGAGAGATCTTAACTCTACTGCTTAATCATCTGTTCTTACCCCTGAGTTCTGTCATTCACCTTTCAAATACTCACTGTTAACATTCACTGTTTTTATTGAAAAGGGAAACTATGTTATTGTATACTGTTAGTAGACTGTAGCTACTCTTTTTTCATTTTTTTTTTCCTAATTAGTATAATAAGTTGACTAGTTATATAGGTTCTATTTACATGAACTAGATTATGGTTGAATAAAAATGATGCTTAATGTAAGAAATAAAACAAATGATTCTCCAGAAGTCACTCAGGTACCAGGACACTGTCTTTTATCTGAACAAAGTCACACATGTGATTTTGGAACATCATTTATAGATAGATAGATAGATAGATAGATAGATAGATAGATAGATAGATAGACAGACAGACAGATAAATTTCCAGGCTTTCTATTTAAATTTCCCAATTTGAAATTTTAAAAGGCCATTTTTAGTAAGCAATCTGTCATCTAAGCTCCATCGCCATGCACATATACAATGACTCACACATTTGTACTCGTATACCTTCCCTGTAAGTGTTCCAGACAGAAGATCATATTTAAAGTTCTGGTTTTCCAGGGCTGTTTGAGAACTATGTCAGGCTCAGCATGTATTAATGAATTTTTGTAATGGTACATCACTACCTTGATTGGAATAGAAGTTGAGACCAGACTCTAAATATTAAATCTTTGTGTTATCCTCTATCAGAGCAGTTTTTCAAAATCTGGGACACTGTGAGTATACCAGTCTTTCTCTCTTTCGAATTCTTCACTCCAAAAGCCTTCGAGGCACTAACTTTGCTTTTGAACCACTTATCAAAACAAAGGAGTACTCTAGCTTCTGCAATAGACTAAGAGAGCATGACTGCTTCTCAGTCATTTTTACTTTTTCACAAAGAAGGCCAAATGTAGTTATATAGAAATGCATTTGCTTTAAATCGTATTTTATATGTGGCTTCATGTGTATGTGTGGTTTTAGTACCTGTAAGTAACTAAACAAGAATCCAAATTTATATATCATAACTAAGTCACGCATAAATAGTCCAAATTTTCTCATCTGTTTTATTTACATAAACATATTCTTAGATTCTGCCAGCAATTTTAATGATTTTAGAATTTTATCTATATAATTTATTCAATGTAGACATAGAATGTTATGTTTATTCTGATAGAATGTTAAAATAATAACATGGAAAAGCTCTCTAAAAAGCCTCTATTTGCTTATACTAATTTTTTAATCATTTATTAAAACCTTTTCCAAAGATGTATTCGAAGATCTTGTATTTTAAATCAGTAGGGTTGTATGTGTGTGTGTGCATACATGTGTGTGTGAATTGTCACAGAAAACCTCTACTACAGAAGTAATTTTTAATGATGTGACCCAACTGAATAAGGTAAAAGATTGTTTCCTACTGAGAAGTTCTCAGGTTAGTTAAATAGCTCAGGATTCATTAACTAGTTGGCTGATCTCATATTGATCCATTTATCAGAGATTTTACACAAACATAACTTTCTTTTTTAGTTAATATTCTCTACACATAAGTATCATATCATATGTATATGAAAGTGCAAAAGAATTTACAATATAAATACTATTTTGAATAATTATAGTATCACATGAAGAGAGGTTAAACTGCTTATAAATAAAACAATAACCGTACTTAACATTTTCTTAAGAGTAAACCTCTAATTTACAATTTCTCATTTTTTCCACATATGAATTTGTGTCTCACTTTCATATAAACTTGTCACTTCTGACAATTACTGGTACCAAAAATGAGATAGTGTGATAATGAGACTGTCAAGAATAAAAAAATGATGTAAACACTTTCTAATGCTTTCAATTTTAGCCTTTAAAATTTTCCTTCTGGTCCTTTTCAGTTTGCATCTGCACCCATTTAAAAGCAAATCACCTTAAATGATATTTCTTGGTCAGAAGACTTAGGTATTATTTCATGGTGATTATGATATCTTCTACAGATGCTAAAAATATGTTCAGAAAGGAATAATCACTATATATTGTACCAACTTGAAATCGATCCTTAATTTTAAAAACATTGTTACCATAAAAAAGCAACTATGTCATTCATGCGTGGACAGCAGCTTTTATTTTTAATTTATTCAAATTCGTAGGCGTGGATATTATTTTGCTTTTATTCACAACACCTTTGTTGTAAATAACACATGGCATATACTATGTCTTGAGAATAGGATGATACTAATAACAGTAGGTCCTCAACTGTATCTATTGAATAAAAGAGAAACCTATGAGTAAATATTAAATTAGTAACAAAAATATTGGAATAGCTAAGAAAGTATTAAATTTAGGGAGGAAAATCTAGGCAGTTATAAATGACATATATTTGTATGCAGGCAAATTATGAAAATTCCTTTCTAAAAGCTAGATTAAAAATCATTGATCTTTCTCACACTTGATAATTTCTTTACTTAGCAAGTACAATATTATTTTAAAAAACGGCATCAAAATTTTTCTGCAATCCAAATTTCATTATTTCCTTTGGTTAATATTGTTATTCTATCTAAAAATAAATGACATATCACCTAATTGAAATTATTCAGCAAAAGCTTGTGTTCTGAAAAGCAAAATATACTGGAACAAATACGTTTTGAAACTAAAACTATAATTATATTTATCACAGCAAAACCAGTAATTTAAAAAGGCAAAAAATTTTAAATTTCCTTTTTTATATTTTCTTTCACATGACAATGTGTAGTAATCGTACTAATTTATCAAGCTTACACATTTGCTATAAGTTTAATGTGTATATTAAAGCTAAGTTATTTTTGGATTCATATTCTCATTTTGAAGCCTGTCTCAGGATACAAATATTACATAAGTACAATGTTAACTTTGGAAATTACATTTTGGCATGTAAGATATAAGTAATTTACATTTATTTCTGGATAGTACATTTTCTGGTCAACTTTTAAACTCTCTAAGCATCACTCTATGACTTTTGTAACAAAATGTCAGCAATTCCAGAATCTAGAGATGTGTGCTTCTATTAGCAACTAAAAACAGAGAATTAAAATAAGGAAGTTCTTAAATATATTGAACTTTTATACATTAAGTAATTATTTTAATGCTTGAGAGATAAATTTAAAATAATATAATTTACTCTAATATTCTGGATCCTATTTATCCTTATATTTATGTTCATAAATAATCTTGATATGTTCTACAGTACTTCAAAAATCTAGTTCCAGTACATCTCCTTCCTTCAATACCCCAGTTCACAGAGTCTATTAAAATTCCAAGATTATCTGCACATGGCTGTTTTCTCATACTAGAGAATTTCTGCAGTCGTTGAGGCCCCAGAACATACCAGAGAATGGAGCTGATTGTGACACCCCTGGAAATCAAGCACCTGCTCTATGGAACATCTTTGCTTTCTGTCGCCAGATCTCTTGACCGGGGTCTAAGTTCGAGGGTGGGAAGATTAGTGGGTTGGAAACATGAGGAAGAAGTAAAAATGGGGTGATGTAAATGGAGGGGTTAGATATGTCAAATACATGACTTCTTTAAGGCATGACAGCTCTGCATTTATGGAAATTTCATACTTAATCTTTGCAAAGACCAAACAACAACAACAACAAAAAGCTATGGGTTACACCATACTGTTCACTAGTTTTTGCATCTAAAGAAATATATGGGACATACTTGTCTAACATTCTAGGTATGGTGAATGATGGCAGTCAACAAACTGATATAGTATGAAGCCAGAATATAGGCAAAGAAGGCAAATTTTCAAGATTATAGGATAGTATAGATCCTCAATGGAAATGGTCCCCTGGTTTACTAGTCTTCCTGACCAGAGGGCATCAATCAGGGGCACTTTAGGCTAAGTGAACAGCTATCCTAATCCGTGAAGCATCCTGTTGCTCCAGGATTTATCAGTAACTGACCCTAGAAACACTGCCCACTATTCTTAGACCTATTATCAAGTGCAAGACAATGTAAGGCAGTTAAACCTGTCCAATTCTTCCCTACTCACCACTGGGCTGGACAGATCCCAAACTATGGGGATAGTATCCCTGCGGGCCAGGCATCCAATGAGTAAGTAGCCTGCCGGTCATGTTCTGCGTGAAGCTCTCTAACCTGATGGGGAACAGGGGGTTTAATCCAGAGCATGACTTCCCTAAGCCTTCAGTGTTGGTGGAAGATCACTGCTTCTCCAAAAGCCCTCTGGCCTTTCACTAAAGCTTTTCAAATGAGAAACAGGAGGAGGTCTGTAATTCTGGCAAGGCTTCCACATTGGATGGTGACCATCAAAGCAGAGTTGTATCATTAAATCAACACCTTATCAAATTCCTGGAATTTTGATAAGATGTCTTTTTTTTCTTAATTAGTTTGTAACCTAAGTGTTTCATATATCTTTTCCAAAAATTATGTTGGCCTTAGTTCCTTTACATCTGTGAGAGAAAAATGAGTGAATACCAATTCTATCAAACATTTATTAAACCCACAGAAAAATGTCTCTCTCCTGACACTGCAGAGAGCCATGATGGGGGAAATAATTTCGCTGGGCGATTTCATTCTTACCTGCAAAGTGCTAATGTGAACTGGAGTCCCCGTACCATTCACAGTATTCTTTTTAGCTGCGTTTCCACCTTTCCCATCTGCTTGCTCAGCCTTAGCAATTCTGGCTTTTTCTGCTTCAACTCGTTTGGGGTTATTCAGCATCACCTGAACAACAGCATACTCCACCAGGGAAGCAAACCCAAAGAGAAGACAAGCAATGAGCCATACATCAAGAGCCTTCACGTAGGATACTTTGGGCAGTTCAGCAGCAAGGGTTGTGCACTCAGAGGCCAAGCTGAGTACTGAAAAGATACCTACAGAAACAGAAGTAGGAGTTAGAGTTGCTGTTTACCCCTGTGAAATCTCCTGCAATCCTTACTCTGACTAATCCCTCTCTGAAAACTTCCAAAGGGCCATGAACAATTCATCAGGTCCATTTAAAGCTCAAAGAGTGGAAGAAATAATACATATATACTTATTATGTAAGCATTATTACATGTGGTTGTGGATATTTGTAAATACTCAGCATTTTAAACAAAGAAATATAAATTTAAGCCATGCTTTAAAAATCATAATTTGTATCTGGTTTAAATATTCAAGATATCTAAAACTATTCTATCATATCACTGAAGAAGCAACGAAGCTTATTTCATTTTCTAGCATTATTTTAGACAGTTCTAGAGCTGAATTTTCTCCCATGAACAACTAGATCGGAACACAAATAGAACATATAAAGCAATTTTCTGATAAGGGTCACAATTTTAAAAAATATAATAGAAAAGACGAAGTAAAGAACATTCTTGGTTACTTCAGAGAAACAAACGATTCCAGTTTTTCAGGGAAAGAATAAAATTCTGCTATACATAATATTAACCATATATGAAAAGCTAACTCCAAATTACCCTTGGAAGCCTGACATTTCAATTTATATCACTGCATGACAGAAAGATATTTCTAATAAACAAAAAATATTGACTATTTTGGGGATATGCATAATATTTTTGACAAGCTTAAAATTTTAAATCTAGTTTTGGGTGTTTTATTCCCAGAACATTATACTGCATAGTTAATTCTCATCACTTGAAGAACTAATCTGTCAGTTGTCATTGTCTTCATCACAGATATATGACCATTAGAATAAAATTTTCCACATTTTTGATATAGATTTGGTTTTTCTTAAGATGTAAACCACTAAATTTCTTATTATTCAGATAAAGCTGTCATTTTCATCATTTCTTTCCTGGTTTCCTACTCTTTAAAATCTGTAGTTCATTGAATTCCTCCAATAAATCAGGAGGGAGTTTTCTTTTTACGAGGCTTTTCTGATGGAAGAAAAAAATGAAATGCTGCAACCAATTAGCCACTATGAAGTTACATATCACATCCTTACCTATGTAAGTTACAAGCGATATTCAGAACACATGCACACGCACATGCACACACACAAAGTAATGAAAAATTTTAAAACACTACAAATGAAACGTTCTATTACAATGTCCTTAGTTTGAAGTTTGTTCACTTTACCCATTAAATGGGCTCTTGATTATTTCCCAAACACAGAGTGGTAACCTCTATACAGACACAATGTTCAAGTCTGGCTAATGGTGGTTCTGTCACAGAACATTAAAAATAACAAATTGGGGAGGATGGAAAACCTGCACTTAAGCTCTCTAGGTATAGCTGATGATATATAGCACACAATAACTGATGCTTAGAAAAATGATGCTAAGTCATTTTTAAAAAGATAAATTATACTCCATATTCCTTGATTAAGAGTGTGAGATAGTATATAATATGACTTAAAAGATTTCTATAGAAATTACTTGTTTTTAATTTTGGCACTATTGGGAATTTTAGACTTTAGTTATTTTAGACTTTAGTAAGTGAATATCACTTACTAAAAATTATTTCATAAGTCCAGATAGGATAAATGATAATACCCCAAGAACACAAAGAGTAAAATTTAGTTTAACTATAAAATACAGACACATGGAGAAATTCTAGTTCAGTGTCAAGGTTTGAAGGAAGTCATAAAAAAAAAATGTTGCCATCAATTCCCAGACTCATTATTTCAAAACAGTTGATGAAATAGTTGGTGAATGAAGACGTGACAGATTCCTGACATGGAGAGAAGCACGGCACACTTTACCCAGGGGCACTCGGGCAGCACTTGCATCTGGGTTGATCCAGAAGGACAGCCAGGAGAGAACCACAATCAGCAGGGTTGGGGCATAGACACCCATCATGTAAAACCCGACCTGTCTCCTTAGGGTGAAGATGACTTCCACGCACGTGTAGTACCCTGTCAGAAACAAACATTAAAAGTATGAGGTTCTCACCCACCTACAACTGCGAAAATCAATAATGTGCCTGCCTATAAGTTATGTCACTTCTATGTGAGGCAATTTCACAAAGTAAACACACAAAACCAGGGTTTTCTTCTGTAAATATATATAATTGATGTTATCTAAAAGGTTAACATATGGGACCGGTTTCACCTGACCTTTGGCAACTTCATCGACACAGAAACAGACATCACATTCAGCTCTACTGTGTCACTGTTTCAGCTTTTAAGCCTTTGTTCAGACAATTTGCAATGGACTTAAACTTTTCATTATCCCTGGGTATTCTCAGAGCAAATGATTTAAAGGAGTTACACAGGGAGCAGTAAATCAAAGTAGAACAAGTCTAAAAAAAAAAACACTCCTGGACTACATATTGTCAGTATAATTTTTCAGCTAGGTGTACTACTTATCTAGAACGGATGGCAGTTTACAATATCTCATATGCATATTTAAGTCTTAAAAATTAAGAAAGTATTGGAAATAAATATTATAAAGGATATAAAGTAAGTGTTTTCAATCTATATGGATAAGAGATTATAAAGCGCAATCATCTGACATTCCTCTCAATTCTCTCCCTTCCTCTAATCCAGGCCCTCAAACATAGTCTAATTAAGAAAAAAAAACTTCATTTTCAGAAGCTGAGACACATGCAGAAATTGTTTTTCAACATAATCCTAGAGCTGCCATGACATCAACTACTCCTCCAAATTAATCACAAATTATGAGCAGCCTCTTAATATCCTTTGCTGACGAGAAAGAAAAGTGACAAATATTCTTCTAGCACTGGAGTATTTCCAGATGTTTATTTTTTAAATGTTTTAATTTTTTCAGTTAGCATTTAAATACAATATTTAATGCCTTAAGCACTTAAATAAAAATGGCTGACACTGATTTACCTGGCGACAGTCAGCAAGTCCATGACCTACTGAATTTATAACTAGAAGTTTATACCTCTTATTCTCCATCAACTTTTTCACCCATCCTTCCATGTCCCTCCACTCTGGCAGTGTTATAATGAATGTAACACTAGGCAATTTGGAGATAAAGTTAGTTTAAGTTATCTGTGATTGTTGACCTTCAAATAAATCAACAGGTTACATAACATAATGTAACTAGATTATATAAAATATATGTAAATAGTCCCTAAGGACTATTTGATAATCTGTTATTAAGAAATTATATATAACATTTATATGTAAATAGATTACATAACACCTACATATAAACAGTCCCTAAGGACTATTGGTTATTTTATTTGAAGGTTAACAACCACAGATGTTTAAATGAACTTTATTTCCAAATTCTCTAGTGTTGCCATTATTATAATACTCTTAATATTGCAAATATTCACTCTAGCTTTTAATATTGACAAGAATGTTTTAAATTATATTTTTGTCCTTGATGATGTCATGAAGGCAGCATGTTAGCTCAAACATCTGATCTCTCTAAATTCTACATATTACAACATATATTTTTATTTTTGCAAAGTCAAAATAAATGTTAAAATAAATGTAAACTTTATATCTATTCCCGAATATCTATATCTTGATTTACTTCCTGATATACAAGTAGAACTGTGTAGTATTTACAAGTTGAATTGATTATTAGTATTAATAATTCAATAATAATCAAAATTCAATCACTTTTATTTATATTAAGTGAAATAACACTATATTTAAGAATATAAAACTGCTCAATAACCTATAACTATCAGTAGAGAATTAAAAGTTGAATATTTCTCATACTATAAAAGTATTGCAGTGATTACTGTATTTTCATTGATGTAAAAGCTTGATGCAGTTTAATGAACGATATTAGTTTGTCGTGCTTTTCATAACTAGCTATTCCATAACCTAGGCCAAGAATATTTTACAAGAATATTTACCGATGTCCAATTATTTCACATTTATTGTTTCTTGTACAACATGAAGAGCGATGCTTTTTAAAGTTAGGAATATGGGTCAACCAGTATTTAAAAACTGCCCAAAAGACAATAGACCAGTATATATGGATTACATTGTTCATATCTATAATGTTTGACCCCAAGTTGAATCTTACTAGGAGTAGAATTTCTTGGCAACATCTATGAGAACCACAGTCTGGCAAAGTTCATAGTACTGAAGTAAAAATTGAAAACCTCTTCCTACCCAGAATTACTTACAGAAAATCAAAATTCTCCAGTAATAAAAAAATTTTTAAAAACTTCAGTGAATGTAATTTTATGAGAGATTTAAATATATAAATGTAAATATAAACTACTTATCAATATTGACCTTATTTTTTAACTAGTTTTCTTCTATTCTGCCCTTACTGTATATTAATATTAAAATGAATCTTTAAAATAAGACTTAGTTTTACTTACACAATATTACTTACCAGTGCCTTTATAGTATTTTGTACAGTTACCATATTCGATATCCTCCTTTTTAATATCAAATTGAGGCAAGGCAATTTTTTCTAATTGAACAGGATCCCCTGACTGCCAGATAAATCGTAAATCGTCAGTGGTGTAACCAACTATAAGCAAAAATAAATAAAAATATTAGTTTGAAATATAATTATTAATGCTTTTTAAATATTTTAATAATTTAAGTATTAAATATCAAAATGTTAAGAAAAGAGGGACTTATACGAAATTGTTGTAAGAATATAGAAATGTAAAATCTATGGCCATTGATGAAAATATTAGCACTGAAGTTACAGATAGTTGTGTTAAAGAAAGAACAAGTTAAAATAATCAGTATACTGCAAATAGTTAAAATCCTAAAGTGTCATATACAGTAGTACATTACTTTGTCAGAATTCTGAAATGTCATCAGTAAAAAAAAGTAATAAAGAAGTGATACTTGATTTCTGAATATATGCATTTACAATCATGAAATATGCTACCTGGAAATTTTTAAAGAAATGTAAGCATCGAAATATTTTTTCCAAAGTTAACGACAAACTTCTCTAAAGGAGCAACATTGCCACGGGACAGCAATAAACAATCCCCCAAATGGACACTATTATAGCATTCGGAAGCACACATTTTGGGCTTAGGTAACGTGGCTACTATTCAAGATCACACAGGGTTTCGTATCATATAGTAACTCGCTGTTCAACTCTAATGTGCACATATTTTTTAAAGCAATTCTTTAGTTCTTCTGGTAATATAATTGTATATAAACAGTTGGAATTTTTTATACAAATACATACTGACACGCAGGTACACATATGTACAATGCATACACCAATATGGACATACATACACTTACATCTGGAAAATCTCATCTTATAGAAAGAAAGCAATAAATATTATGTCATTCAAATTTAGTATCCAGGTTCAGTAATTTAAAAAAAAATAAGCAAATGATTACCAAATAACTTTAAAGCATATCATTTAGCAAGCTTATACAACACATTTTACAAGGTTACTATTGTTTATTCTCTGCAGAAATAGGTCATGGTATATAGATATATACCATGGTATATACCGGGCTAAAGATTTCTTACATTAGAGTTAATTTTTCAGGCTTTATTTTCAAAAGATAAGCATCATAGTAAATTAATGAATATGTTTTAGAGACAAATAATTATTTTAGTTAACACATCTAGTACATCTTTTATTTCCTGAAAAATATATAATCATAGAAACACAGAAAATCCAATTTTGTAAAAAATCATTTTTTATACATCTATAGAAAGTGAATGCTTAGTAGAATTCAGATAACATTTTTTGAATTTTTTCCAAATTTTCTGCTCTAAAAATATAGTTTTAACATCAAAAAGTTATTAGAATATAATATTCTCCTTTATCTTGCCTATATTACTACTTCAAATGAAAATGGTAATTGGAATAGTTAGAAGTGTAGACCTACATCAATTTAATTGAAATCAAAAAGTAGTACCAAAAGTATCTGTTTTAGTACAATTAATAGAGTGAAAGATTAATTATAATTTTCCTAAATAAACTATCCTAATGACTATTTTTAATTAAAAGCATTAGTTTTACCATTGTTATTTAAGATATTAGTAGAATGCATTGTCTAGAAATTTTAAACATTTTTATTCCTATAGTCATTTAGTGTCTCATTTACGTACAGCTCTCTAGTTGCATCTTGCAACGTTGTGTGTCCATGGGAAATAAGGTCAAGTCCAACGGACATGAAAGAGTAATAGATAACCTGAAAATAGAAAGAGGTCTTAGAAGTCATTTAACACATTTCTCTGTGATACACTGATTTTAAAAGGAAAATATAAATGTACAAACACTAAAGATAAAAGTGTACCTCATGCTGACGAGGACATCTCCATCCCGAAAAATAAAGAGGAGGATATTTTCCTGCGTTACATCATGAAAATTGGCACTTTTTTCATTTGCAAAAAATAAATCAGGTTTCCACAGACACTTGTACATTGTGGGATCCACTGTCAATGCATCTGAGCCCCGAAAATCACTAGGGAGCTTCAGCCTGGGATCGTTCCATTTTTGTCTCAGGAAGATGTTAACTCTGTAGTCCTGGAGGAAAAAAAAAAGTGTAGGTGTGGGTATATTGCTATTTTTGAAGAATGCATCAGTGCCAGAATAAAAAAGATTTCAGTGATTAGCAGCAGAAGTATTTTTTCTCATCTAAACACAAATTATATCCATTGGTTTGGTGATGTTATCATAAAAGCATGAGAATTGCTAAACATTACCATTATTCTTCCCCACAAAAAAGTAGAATAAAACTTAGTTAAAGATAGATAAAAAGTCAAGGGGAAATATTTTTATTTGTCTTTTGCTGAGTAGAAAACTACAAAAATTATATGTATTCCTGAGACTATCCTTGACTGTTCATACATGTAAATGATTATTAAGAGAATTTGAGATAATCAAATGAGATTTGGATTATGCAAAACAGATGAGAGCACATGCAAAATTTGTAAATATTGTTATATTCAAGTATAGTAGAAAAATGTTTGGAAATCTACTAAATAGCTAAATATTTTATTTTAGTTCTCTGCCTATCTGAAAAGTTTTAATTTTAAAACTTTGTAAAAGTTGAATTATATCGAAACATATAGATTTAAGGATATGTGAAGCTAGAAACGTGTTTTATATTTGCCAATGAAATGCATTCTGGCAAAATTGAGTTGTTAGTATATACAGTGAAACTCAGCATTGAGGCATCAAGCCTAGATCTTTTAATTTTAATTTTATATACCGAACTCAGAATATGCACAAAAATATTCAAGGTATAAATTATATTGGGCTTCAGCTTTCTTATATTAAATCATTTAAAAATTCACAAAACACTATCTCTCCATAGCTTTTTGACATGATCAAAATGAATTAGATCATAAACTTCAAATCAAAGTCCAAATATTAAATAGGAAGAGATGACAGATCATCTTTTATTAAAGTATAAGAGCTAATTCATTTCCATGAAACAAATACTCTTGCTTTCTATATGTATAAAAGATAAAATGAAGCATAAGTAATGGACTCTAGAAAAGCTTTGGGAATTTACTTTCTCATATGATCTTCGGACCATCGATAGTAATTTAATCTACCTATATCTTATAGCTACTCTAAACTTGATTATAAAAAACTTCAACATACAAATTAATTCTTAAAAATTATATGCAGATAATTTTGGAGTGCCAAAGTCAAATAAATTAAGGATGAGATGAGCTGATATTGAACATATTTGCACCACAGGGGAGAACAAAAGGATAACATTTTCCCAATCAAATGAACATGGAATCAGAAGAGAGTAGAAGAGGCCTAGAACCAAAGAAAATGAAGATTTGCATTGCACAGCTACATGAACTTTTTGTCAAAATATATGCATATCTTAAAATTCACAATGGGACTTAAATTATTACTTCGTGTCTGACTGTGATTGTGACTACAAAAATTAACCCAAACATATCCAAGATAAATGACTATCTATCTACATCACATGGTAAGCCTTCTGGTAGACAAAAGGTTTTTATCTATTCCACACAAACATGCAAGGCCCTTCACTTGCAATGGAATACTCATTAAGTTCAATCATTTTCTAATAAAATACCAGTTATGCTACCTCAGCTAAAGCACATGGTTGATACCTACTTGACATTATTTTGAGTACTCAGCAGTAGTTAATGTCAAGTTATTTGCTAAAAGCTTTCTTGTAATGATCTGCCAAAAGTCTTGGTATTCTAAATGTACGTTCAGTGAAATCTATTTTATTGTCTTCTCTAATGCTGTGTCTTATTAACATAAATGATCAAAATTACATCTTTAAACTGTGGTATTTAAAGTACACATTCACAATATTGTAGTAAAATACTATGTCCTTAATTTGTTATCAAGGATCAGTATTAAAAAATAAGCAGATGTGATTGCCCACATATCTATTATAAGCTTGAATTAAAGACATAGCTCCTTATTTTGGTCAATGACTATTATATGAAAATACTCAAGATGAATTCTTTTTTATTTACTTAATTTTTCATTTATTTGCATTCATTACTATATTATCATTATATGAGTATTTACTATATGCTAGTCATATTTGGTTAAGTGCTTTACAAAAATACAAGTATTTCTCAGAATTTATATTATGAAAATGTTCTCTTAATGATCTTATATGCTTCCTATTACTGGAAAGTAAGACAAAAGTATCTCGTCATGTTTTTCTTTCTGTCTGGCACCTAGGGAACTGAAAGCTAAATCCTATAGCCAACTGAATTAATTTAGCTCTCAGATCCTAGTATGATTATCATTGTATGGCTCTTGCACACATAGTACTATTTCAATTATTTCATTGTATTTTTGTTATTATTTTTATATACCTCAAATCCTTTCTAGAAATAAGGATATATAAAATAATGGGTGAGAGATTGTCATGTACTTAACTAGAGTCAGCATTATTTTGATGCAGCTCATAAGCAACTTTGCCAATGTGGCTTCTAGATTCAGGATGCTTTATTTTAGACTAATATTAGGTATTCTTATTTTAATAGAATGTTAAATATATGTATAGAGATATAAATATTACGATTGCTTTCGTATTCTTTATCTAAATCAAAACAACTACATTTTGGAATGTGTGTTAATTTGCTTCTTAGTAATTAATTTCTAAAGACATTATATAAATATCTTATAATAACATTCAAGATATCTGACAGAAATTAAAGCAACACTTTAATCTTTAAGTTCAGTACGTTTTGCATAATTAAAACATAAGCCATCCTATAACGTTTGGGGTGGAACTTCAGAAACTAGGCCTGCATTATACTGATTTCTCCTTAAAATCTCCATACATGAGCACATTCTTTGTGGAGCACTATTCTGTGTTCCATCTATTTCCAAAACGGTGTGGTTAACTCATCTAAAATTATGTAGCAAAATTATTTTTCTTTTTAAGTTTTTATAGCAACTGTAATAGTGTTTCTGCATATGAAGTTATTTTTTCTAAATTCTTCTTGAAGTCTAATCAATGTTTCCACACAAGAACATATTTATATCATTTATCAGTTAATAAATTCAAAGCATTTTAATCAGCTGATTAAAGCCCTAAATAGTCCTACGTGGTATTAAAGACCCTGACAAAATAAAACCTATATGTGGGGAAAATTACAAATGATATAAGAATGTTTTAATTCATAGTCAACTCCCTTTTTATTCTACATATCATCACAAATAACTTTTTAAAAAATTATATTAATCAAATTATAAAGCCTAGTATAATGGAGTCAGCATGGGCTTGGAAATATAAAAGTCCTGATTCAAAGCTCAGCTCTGAATCTTAGAAGCTTTGACCCAGAGCAAGTTTCCTAACCTCACTGAGCTTGGTTTTTTAATATAAAAATTAGGAATACCAATATCTTCAGTGATAATTAAATACTCAGGGTAAAAGATTAATACAGTACCTGCTATATAAATTAGTTTTCTTTCCACTTTACATCCTTAAGAATCCAGCCACAGAATTCATCAATTTTCTTTCAGAAAACATTTAAATTCCTCCTAAATACCTAGATGAGTGGCTCATTAGCTCATTCATTCAATTCAGAAATTGCTTATTAGCCATATATTCCTTTTCATGCTCTGGGTAATAAGGATACAGCTGTGAGTACTCCCGGACTTCACAGAAAGAACTGTAAGGGATATTGACCCTCAGTCAAATATAAAACAATTTGAAAAAAGCTAAATCAAAGGAAATAGTTTGCAACGGGGCATCTAATCTAGACTTGGAAAATTAGGTAAAAGTAACCGAGTGAAATGGCACCTACACTGAGACCTGAAGGGTCACAGAAGTTAGGCAGTTCTGGGTCTGAATTACGTCCTGCTCTTTGGCCTAAGGCAAGTTATTTAACCTCCCTGAGCCTCAAATTCCTTGTCAATAAAAACAGTCCCGGGTTATTCAAAAGAATTAAGTGAGATGCTATATCTAAAGCATAAAACCTGGCACAAAGATAATACTCAAGAAAGTTACTAATCTTATTATATGTTTTATTAACATTATCATATATCTATTATCACCACTTTGAAAGGGCCAAAATTTACAAGTGACGTCATTCCTAGCCTGTCCCTATAAAGATGCTGCCTAGAAGTTTTAATTGGTTCCTAAACATCAAAACTAACATTAGTTTTATTAATTCTTTGAAAGCTTTTTAAAAAGCATTTATTTGTGCATTAGATATCAAGCTCTATGGTAGCTACTAGCTATACAGAGATCAATACAACACAGTACTAGAAAACAAAGCTGAGGTTACTGGACTTTTATTCATATCTCACTCACTTAAGATACTTTGACTAACAATGGCAAAATTGTTTTATGAACTAACAACATAAAATATCTACATGTAATTATGTTCCAGACTAAATTTAATGTTTACAAAAGAGTCTCAGTTAACAATCAGTTTTTCTGTGCTGTTAAACATTCCTTCCCTCCTTCATTTATTCATTCATTCAAAAGTTACGCATTAAGGTCTTCCTATGTTCAAAAGTCTGAGCTATTCGTCTGGGAGGTAAAAAACTTGAGCCATTAGTCCAGGAGGGATAAAAACTTGAGGTACAGGCCCTCAGGAAGTGATGATTAAACAAGTGAGAAAATAATTGATAAGGACTCTAAGGATGATGGTACTTAATGAGAGAACAAATGTTTACTTCAGAAACTGGGGATCAGCAAAGGCTGTAGAATGTGTCTGAGGAGGTTCTTGAAGAGTGGGCAGAATTTTGGCAGATGGTGACGTCAAAGAAGGGCAGGATTAAAGACAAAAGCGAAAAATCATTGTTTCTTAAGCATTTCATCAACAACACAAAAGAATCACTATGAAAATATAGAAAATGGCAGAAACAATATCATTACTAAAAGAGGCCAGAGCAAGAGACAGAGGTTTTACAGTGATCAGTGAAAAGGTAGGAGTTAAAATCAAGACCAAGAAATATACAAAGAACTCTTAAAATGCAAACAAACAACCCAATTAAAAAGTGAGCAAATTATCTTAACAGACACCTTATGAAAGATTTTATGGCAAATAAGCATATAAAAATGTTCTATATCATGTCATCAGGGAATTGCAAGTTAAAACAACAAGATATGATGACACACGTATTAGAATGGCCAAAATCCAGAAAACTGACACCACCAAATGCTTACAAGGATGTAAAGCAATTCCACTCCAAGGTATATACCAAAAATAATCGAAGGCAGAGACTGCAAAAGATACTTGCACACCCATCTTCATAGCAGCATTATTCACAGTAGCCAACGGTGGAAGTACTCCAAGTATCCATCAATAGATAAATAGACAACCAAAATGTAGTATATACATATTCATACAATTAAATATTATTCAGCCATAAAAAGGAGTGAAATTATGATACATGTTACAACATGAATGATCCTTGAAAATATTACCGAAAAAAAAAAAATCAAGACTAAGGAATATTACTACTTTGAATGAGAACGCAGGGCAAAAAATTAACCCTGGGGATGACGAACAGTTAAAGGGCAAGCTAGAAGACTGAGACAAAGAAGAAAACCCTGGGAATGTGATTTTACCAAAATAAAGAGGCAAAAGCTTTGAGATAGTCAACAGCAACAAGTACCTTAGAGAGTCAAGTACAATCAAACTGAACACTTTCAACAAATTAGGAAGACATTCAAGATTTTAGCAACATTTTTTGGGTAGAACACCAAAGATGATTGCAGAGGACAAAATTTCCTATATATAAGATGGAAATAATATACTACAACATAGGGCTTTTATAAGAATTAAACAAGATAATATATATAAAGTACATGAACTCGCCTGGCCTTATTAAGCACTAAACAAGTGTTTCTTTTTACTAGGATATATCCTTTATGCTGTTATTATTATTTTATAATGTTAGTAATAATGATTAATATACTTTTGCCTCGAAAAAATTCTGCATATATTGTAGCTCATTTGGTTTGCTTTGTACTATGCTGGTCAACCTACAATCATTCTTTTTTTTTCCCCCCTAAAATTATCTTAAACAGTAATCCACTCCTAGGTTGCAAATCTTGAAACAGTGCTAAAATGTTTTTTGAGCATCTCCTTGAATTCTTGCTTTCAGCACACTAATGTAAACTCCATATGCCACATAAGCTTTGAGTCTCTATTGTAATCCTTTTTTAATATTATTTTGTAGTAGAATTCCAAAGATATATTACAATGAGCATCACTGAAACACTGGAAATTGATTACTGTGTTACATCACTCTTGATCATTATGTTATATTATTTCATTATGAAAGTGTCTCAAAGATGCTCTTCTATTAGCTATGTAGCTATATTCTATTATGATTCAACACAAGTTGCGGCAAGCTTATATATCTTTTAAGAATGCTTTAATATTTTACAATTTAAATTAACAGTTTGGGTTCAATATTCATTAAAAGATAAAAGCTCATTAGTATGCTTCGGTTAATGTTTTATGAATGTTTCTAAATGATTGCTAGTTATTGGCATCTCAAATACTCTATATTAAGATAACTATCTTTGAAACCTACTTATTTTCATTTTCAATTACTCAATCACAATAATTATAGCTCTGTCTTTTATTGCAATGAACAAATTCCCATCAGAAACAGATTTCTTTTATCAATGGGCAATTACTTGTTTTTAGAGAACTTGGTAACAAATACTACTCATTGTTCATTCCAAATGACTATTAGCCATTATCTGGAAAACGGATGGTCTCCAAAATTTTCAATACCAATTAACACCCAAATTAAATTATTTCTTCAAAGCAATAAACATTTCACAACAAGACACTAAAACTATTTAAGTTTCATCAATGATATTTTAATTTTAAGAACAGTTCATCTATATTTTGTATTGTTGATAGAATAGCTCTTCTGGTAACCTGTAATTTTTACCAAACTGTCACATATGCAATCTTTAACCCATTTGTTTTCTTTAAATCATGATAAAAAATTAGCATTGAAAGAAATAAAAGAGATCAGCTCTCATAGAATCTGGCAGCATTATATTTAAAGTTTTATCAACAGAGCTGTTACAAGCCTGGTTTAAAAACAATTTAAATGTAGTGGTTAGTGAGGTTAGAAGTTTAATGTAAGAATTTCAAGTTAATAAAATGCCAGTAGAAATTCCTACATTATATTTCAGCAACTTTTTTCAATATGTCACTTTTTAACGTTTTTAGTTAAATGTTATTTAATAACACCTATGAATATTTAAATTTTCTAGACGTATGCCTATATGCCATTTTTATTAAGTGTGTTGACTAGTGGTGCAATGGTGGCACACTAAACGATAAACTCCATATGAGTAGTAGTCTGCTGAACTGCATATATAGAAAGTGTTCAACATACTTCTGTTAAATGCAGGAGTAAAGAAACAACTTCTATGACATTTTGACAAGTTAGGCTATTTGCCTAGCATTATTCACACCATTAATTTAATTTTTCCTATACAAGAGATAACAAGGACAAATTATGAGGAGAAAATAAAATTTGAACATTTCTTATCCTTCCTTATTGCCTAATACTCTTACATATAATGTTTAATTACCAATGCTTCTGAAATAATAAAAGTAGAAGAAAATAGGTTAAAAGGAAAGTATAAATGACAGATTATATTATTCTTTACTTTAAGGCAGACACACTAAAAAAGTAACTTTGGCAAAGAAAAGACACAGATATACAGTATATTTTTTACTACTAAAAACGGATTCTCTTAAATTGTCCTGTTATGATTAACTTTAATGAGTGAGAGTTTTTAGTAAGCACTGAATAAAAAATAGGTTATTTTGGCATCCTATATATTGAAGAAACTACACATATGATCAGATAACTCTCCAGTAGCATTTGGGAGATAAAAATTAACAGGTGTTCATCAGCATGTGTATTAGTTTCCTATTGGTGCTGTAATAAAATCACCAAAAACTTAGTAGCATGAAACATGACAAATTACTATCATAATAGTTCTGGCATTCAGAACATCAAAATTAGTGGGCATCCTCAGGGTTGGTTCCTTCTGGAGGCTCTAAGGAGGGAGTCCATTTCATTGTTTTTTTCAGCTCTTAGAGGCCACCTGCATCCCTTGATGTGTAGCTTGTAGCTTGTATCAACCAATTTCACACTGTCTTCATCTACTACTGATTCTGATCCTCTCGCTTTTTACTTATAAGGACCCTTGGGATTATACTAGGCCCACTTGGATAACCAGGAAAATCTCCGTCATCTCAAGATCCTTAATTCTATCACACGCACAAAGTCTCTTTTACCATGTAAAATAACATCACAGGTTCCAACTATTGGGACATGGACATTTTTGGGGGGCCATTATTTAGCCTGCCACAGGGTAAAAACCCTGAAGATGAACAATATAAGAAAAAATAAATATAAAACCATTTTAAAGTTTGTAAATCTAAGATGTAAAAATAGAAAAAAATGGGTATAATATGTCTAATATTATTCTATAATAAATGAAATAATGCTGGAATGTTAATAATAAAAGCAACAAAATACAAGGAATAGTAAACTAAGACAAGTTTTAAGGAAAGTAATTTAGATCTCTATATACAAGGACATATAGAAAATACAGTTATTGCCATGAAGTATAATTAAGCTCTTTGAGCTAATCCCAAATATGATTTTTCTTTTTTGACAGTCATGACTATGTTGCTCAAAAAGAGTTGAAGCCTATTATTAAAACAAACAAAAGAGTAATGCAGCAGAAAGGCACAAAAAGTCTGACAGGATCATGAATTATAGTGTAATAATAACTTAATATAATTATAAAGCACACCTAAACCAAAGAAAAAAAATAGGTTCTATAAACAGGCTTTTATTTCCATGAAAGAGCTCTTATGTATTTCTGATGAGGTAAAGTTCCTGTGTATAGATTATTACAGTGAACCATAATACCCAATTTCTCCCCAAGTGTAATAACTCACATTTTCAATTATGAAAATCCTACTGATTTAAACCAAAAATAAGAATTGAATGGAAAAATCAATAAATATTATAAGCATAACCGTGGAGTAGATGCCACGTAGCCTCTAACACAACATTCTTCTCACTGTTTTGAATGCTCTTATTTCAGTTGTCACAACCAGTACCACGTAAAGTGATAAAATTAGAAGTGACTGTTCTAGCAACTTCGAATTAGGATGATTACATTTATTTGACAATTTTGGTGATGCTATTAATGTCAGTAAATACCACTTACAGTCTTAATAATGATACCTTACAAAAAGGTAAGGTAGCAGAATGCAAATGAATACACAGATAAAAGAAATAGGAATTATAAAGCTATAAAATGAGATCATAAAACAAGCTGAAGGAACATAGAACCACAGAGATGTGAAAGAGCTTAAGGAATATAAACATGGCTACCACAGTTCCTCCATTATACAATTATAGTTTGTGAATAAATGCGAGATTAGTTTTAGTTTAGCCAGCAATAGTTAGCATCTGAATTTAAAAAATAAATAAGCAGGAAGGAATGTTTTCCAAGCAGAATCTGTTAAAATTCCCTGACAGCGATGCTAATGCCTATACCCTTGAATGCGTCTTGGTTTGATAATCAGCCTTATGCGCTGGAGGAATAGGTTGTCCTCTCCCTTCAGAAGCTGCCCTGCGTCTGTCTGCCACTGGACTTGCAGCTGTTCATGTTACATCCACCCCCAAGCTCTGAGTTTTACATTATACTTTCTAGAATAATCAACTGCCAGTTGAGGTAAGCAGGCTTGAACTGAAGAGGAAAGTGTCGGGCAGTAATGAAGCTTCCTAGATTTTAGGACTTTCTTTATTTCAGCAGATCTTTGTAAGGGAAAATTCTAGTAGGCTATTAATAAACAAAACCACAACTGTATTATGGGGCTACTAACAAACTTATACATGGTTCATTTTCTTTAGCATTTTCTTTGGGATGAGTTTCCATTGTGAAATATTACATTAATTTGCAAACACATGAAAACCAAAGTCACTATAACTGAGAGCTGTAATTTTTTCACTCTTTTTACAGCATAGCACATCAAATATACAATTCACGCACAAGCCTCTCTAATGTCATGACTCACTCACTGTCCACAATATTGTTTTCATGAATATATATCTTGTATTTAGACAAATCTATTGCTCTCTGTTTTCCCAAACTGTTGTTTTGGGAGGCTTTTTGTTTTGCTCTTAAAAACTATGCTCTCTGGCTATCTTCTAAAAGACAAGATATAACAAATGCTGGCAAGGATATAGAGAAAAGGGAATCACTGTACACTATTGGTGGGAATAAAAACTGGTACAACCACTATGGAAGACAGTATGGAGGTTCCTCAAAAAATTAAAAATATAATTACCATATGATCCAACAATCCATTTCAGAGTATATATCCAAAGGAACCAAAAACGTTATCTAGAAGAGATACCTGTATTCCCATATTCACTGCAGCATTATTAACAATAGCGAAGTATGGAAACAACCTAAGTGTCTATCAACAGATGAATGAATCAAGAAAATACAGTGTATTTATATAATGGAACATTATCAGGCCTTAAAAAGAAGGAAATTCTATCATTTGCAACAATATCGATGAATCTGGAAGATATGCTAAATAAAATAAGCCATATAGAGAAAGATATATGTTATGGTACTATTTATATGTGGAATCTTAAAAAAAGAAAAAAAAGTCAAATTCATAGAAACATTAGCAAAGTGGTTGTCGGGGACTTAGGGATATGGGAAATAGGGAGAGGTTGGTACAAGGGTACAAATTTTCAGTTATAAGATGAATTAGGTCTGAGGATCTAA
Source organism: Pteropus medius (assembly GCF_902729225.1). Lineage (NCBI taxonomy): Eukaryota > Metazoa > Chordata > Mammalia > Chiroptera > Pteropodidae > Pteropus > Pteropus medius. The sequence goes on along the minus strand of NW_024346667.1, from coordinate 21,693,780 downwards.
TGTATATCATGGTGACTATAGTTGATAACACTGTATTGTATAACTGAAATTGGCTAAGTGAGTAGAATTTAAATGATCTCACACAAAAAAATCATAAATATATGAGGTGATGGATTTGTCAACTTGATGGGAGGAAATTCACAATGTAGATGTATATCAAATCATCACATACACTTTAAATATCTTACAACTTTTTTATCAATTATACCTCAATCGTCTGAGGGTAAAATAATTAAGCTCACCCTAGGTGATTGGAAAAAAGAGAAAAGAAATATTTTCTCATGATATAACTCTTATCTATACACGTACACCTTTTCAGTTGCCTTCCTAAGCAACTGACCAGTATTTGTAACAGGTAATAAAGAATGAGGTTTATCTCAGATCTATTTTCTTTTCCTTAGATGACATTTTAATGTTATCTACATATCTATAATAGCTTATGACTTTCCTATTAAGCAACAAGTTATCAGGGCATTTGTTTTTGAAAAGATTGAGCAAATCTATAAAATATAGCAGCCTCAAAAGACACATATATAAAATCTTGTTCTTTAAGGATGTATGAAATAAACATTGCAGAAAGCAAAAACCAATACTTTGACAAAGTGGAATATTTAAGTCTATTTGTTGAGTGTGGCTCTGACTCTGAACTTTTAGACTGTGGCTGCACAACACAAAGAGAAAGGCAGATTGGTTTTTATCCAGATTATTTCAGCAAAAGAAACAGCAAATACAAATGATCTGACTCTGCTGGATAAAGATGTCTAAAATTTCAAAAATTAAGATTACAATAATAACATTTTTCAGTCTCTTATTTAACCAAATAAATGTTCAACATGAATCTAATGTTTACATTTTTTTCTGCCAACTCTTTTATGGCTACTTTAACTCACTTTGTGCTAAGCAAATAGGAAATTTATTTGTTCATTTATTTAATCAATATTAGCTAATATAATAATTTATTTATGTTCACCATTTATTGAGTGTCTACGGTCTTCTGTATTTTATGGAAAATGAAGAAATAGAATAAATTATTCCTGACTTTAAGAGATTTATAGTTCATTGAGAATAGAAAGAATAGAAAGTATTATAATTACTATGAAGAAGCTATCAGATTTTAGTAATAAATAACTGATGAGATGAACGACCTGGATTGAAAAGGGGGCATAAAGTGAGTCAGAATAGCCATAAAAGGCTCTGATTAGAATACAAGAGGTCGAGATCAGGGATAAATAAAAGGGGCAAAGACTCCATATGAGAATTGGTTGAATCTGGTCCCAGCAATAAATACTTTGGGCTAGTACTGTGATGAGTCTGTTCAGGAGAACAATCGAAGATATATTAGAAATTATAAAATATTTTATTATACTCCTTTTTTATAGAACTAATCTATAAAAAAGTTCTCCCTTTTTCTAACATCCCTATTTCCTTGTGTTTTCAACTTAATGCAACCAAGTGACTACTGATGGGACCTAGAGAAGTTTAGGTGTCTGATATTTGAAAGGCATTCAATACTTATTAAAGAACAGATACATTAAAAATCTGTACAGAACTATGACACATGTGTAGCCTTTACAAAAATGAGAAAAAAAATCCTTGCATTAGTTGTCTTCAAATGCAAAACAGAGTTGGAGATGTTTCCAACTGACTATAACATCTTGCTAGTGGTGTTTTAGGATTGGTGTAGTGGTGCCATGAAAGATAAAATAGGGCGTAGAGAGAGTGTAGAAACCAAAACAACAACCTTTACAGTTTCACCTTGAGAAAATGACATCGCTTACTCTTGCAAAGTGAAGTGCTTTGATAGACTAATTATATTTTCAATTCATGAGTGCTACGCTTGCCTCCCGAGTGACATATAGTAATCTATATCATATTTCAAAGCTGTCTTCTAGTGATCTGCATTGTATGTCTATGTTATTTAAATGAACTAAAAAAAATCACTGGAAGTGCATTTTGGACTTGATTCTGAAATCTTCTTTTAAATAATTCTCTAAAAATACTTATACATTGTGTAAGAAAATCAATTATTCAGAGTCAATGCATACTTCTATCAAAAATAAATAAGATAACATTCTCATCACAATTAGAGATAAAAATAAGCATCACGATTTAAATGCAATATACAATTGTTTTTGTAGCACACTTCTGCTATTAGGAATAAAGGAATAGTTTCAGTCATTCTTTCTCTTGTCTAAGGTATTTCCTGAATAACTGTACTGCGCTCTAACCATTATTACTAGGCTTTGAATCCAAATCTTATCTTACTTTAGAAAAATACAAGTGTCTCAAAACAACAACAACAAAAAACAACAAAACACTTGGGCCTTCTTTCTCCCGCCTGATGTATCTGAAGTATCATTTCAGCATGTGGTTTTTCAAAAAAGGGCACACATTTATAATGTAAAACATTAAAAAGCAAGTAGACTTTATTGAATGTCTTTTGATCTGAAGGTAATTACATCACACATCACTCAGGAAATCTAATCATACTTTGTCCCTAAAGTCAAACTCATCAAGGATAGCATCTACTCCCTGAAACCTTTCTTTTCTGTTCCTTCAAGACAGGAGCCAGCCTGTCACTGTCTTCCCACCCCTCCTTTGCCTTTCCTTGCTCTTTCCCCTGGTTACATAATCTTTTAGGGGAAATCCATGGCCATATTTTATGAAAATCAGTTTTTCTTTTTACAATTCTCTGCTCCACACATGATGAAATTAGCACCACAGAGAAAACAAAGATTCTTCTCTGGAAACTGGAAGGAAAAAGAATGGCGAATGCTTAAATATTTTTAATACTCATACATACAAGCATATTAGGAAAAATTTTTTGCTCTAGAGTATTAATTGCATGAATCCTATCCCCAGGTGGTATCCAATAAATTGTTCAGAGTGAGTACAGTAATTCTAAATTTGTAAGTTTTAATGCAGTATTAAGGCTAAATTTGAATTACAAAATTACATAGGCACTGATTTAACAGAATCTTGGAATTGGGTTATTTTATACTAGGAGAGAATATGCATTTTTCCTTAGAGTTACTAGGTACTTTTTAGTTTTAGTATTATATTCACTATGCTCTAGTCTAAATTTTGATAATTAAAATATTAAATTATAATATTACCATTGTTGTCTCTTGAATGGATCCAAAACTGTTGATAAAAATGTTGACTACTACATCAACAGGAATACCTGTAAATAAAAATCAAGTATATAGTTAGTAGGTGTAAAAAACTTGGTCAAAATCTTCATATTTAATGGTTTATGTATTTGATTTCATATTTTTTCCTAGTCTACATGGGATGTAATATTAGAAATCAGTGGTCTCAGTATACCATGTTCACAACGCTATTAACTTATTTTTCTAAATAGAGATCATAACACAAGTCAGAAACAAGTTAAGTTGTAGTTTATGTTATTTATTCAGATATATTTATCTCTTAAATTGTAAAAACTCTGAAAAATAGGTTTACCTTTCAAAAATTTTTAAATTGGCTGATGACTCTAATTAAAGAAAATGTAAGTTATTCTTTAAAAAACATTATTTAAAAAATAAGGTTTAATTTTTTGCATTTTTATAATCATCCCAAATTCATACTTTAATTGGTCAAGCATTATTCAATAAATTGTACTTACAACTATTACATTTTTATTTTTAATTCATGAAAATGCAAAGTTAGACATATAACAGAGTCATTATAAAGATTTTTGCCTGACCTTTTGGAAAATAATTTGAAAGTTCATGGAGTGAGAACTAGGGTATAATGTTGCAAAGTTCTTCTCTTTTCTTTCTTTTTTTTTACTCATTGTGGGCTGCTGGTTGGGCTAACAAAGGGAAAATGTGAATTTAGCCTTTCAGCCACATAACCCTGACTGATGAAAAACAGGTGGTGAATCAATATATGGTAGACATGTGACAATCCAGACCATGGCTGTTGTTGAAAGTAACTGAATAGGTTCTGGTAATGAACAAAAACCCCTGTTTTTACAACATAGTTGTATAACTTCAGTTGACTAGAAGCAGCTGCAGACTATTTTTTTTCTGTTAAGGAAAAAGAAATAAAGCTTTATAATGTTAATCTGATCTACATTAATACCTGTCTTTAGGATTACATTTTTCCAGAGAAGATTTTTTCAGTGCAGCTTTTCCTAATTCATCCAGGGACCAAAAAAGAAAGAAAGAAAAAGGAAAAAAAAAAAAAAGGAAAGGAAAGTTTTCACAACTATACAGTCTCATGACTCTTACTGCAAGTATGAATTTTGTTCTTTAAAAGTGTGATAAACTATAGTATTTTATTGGAGTAAAAACAATCGATGTTGTAGAAAACATTGTCACTTTTATTCACAAAATGTTTTTAAAAACTATATAGCTATCTTTTTTTCAGCTGAAGAGTAGAGGAAATTTTTAATCAATGTAAAAGGCTTTTAAAAAGTAAAAAAAGAATCTAAATACATATCAGAACTGTAGTTTGTCCCTAAGTGAGTATATGGCCACTCTCCTACAAACTATAACCTTGGTATCAGTGAATAAAGCCAGCTCTCTATGCAGAACCTAAATTTTAAATGACTAGTGTTAAGAATACTAAGTGCTCACAAAACCCATTACAGAAGTTAGCTATTAATTCACAACATACCCTTAAAGAAAAAAAAGCTGGGAACCATATAAAACTATTCGAATTAATATTTTGCTCATGTTTGAGCATTTTTGGCATTAAATTGCTCTGAATCTAAGTATATTACAGAACAGTTACATGTCAATGTAAAATCTGACTACTTTAAATATTAAAAATAAATTATTTCAGAAAACAAAATTAATTTTAAACTGCAAAATGAAGATATTTGGGGGGAAAAAAAGCAAACCTTTGAAATTTGGTCTTATCCTGGGATCATAACTGACCAATAGCCTATTCAAGATATTGCTAGTGGAGTTGGCAGGCACTCGGGCAAGGTCCTCTGCTGATTGCTGGCTATAAGAGAAAAGAACAAAATAGAACCTTGATAAGTATTTAGAAATAGCAAGCAACAAGAATGGGTAATTTTTACTGGAGAAAAGACTGCTTTTTGAGACACATCTACAATTATAGCATGACATTTCTAAATAGAAGTAAATGAAAAGTAGTATGCATTGTCAACGTCCAATTGTCAAAGTCCAAAATATATTTGTCATAAAAAATAAAAAACAAAAAATATTTTAGCAGTTCATTTTACCAAATGCATGAAACACTGTCCTAAATACTCCAAGTTACTTTTTTAAAAATAAAATTAAGCAGACATCTTACTTGTCCTGAAGTAAGCTGCAATCAAAATCTAGACAAGCACAAAAGGAGTGCAGACAATGAGAAAACAGCTAAAAAAAAAAAAATAGTTTTGAATAATGTATATTAACCTTCTGACTAAGCAAATGAATATATGAATATTATAAGATGATATGGCTAGAGAGATAGTCTAAGACTTCAAAAACAGTCATGCTGACATTTATAAAATGATGTTGCCCAAGAAATACACAATGAATGTTACTGAATTAAACATGTTTGGGGATGGGGGGAGGTAAAAATGAACATACTACTAAGGAACTCTCATTTAAAATGGAGCCCTGTAGGGGGAGCTCTCATGAAAGTACTACTCATGGCAGCCAGAAAACAAGCAGGAAAAAGGAAGATAATTATTTCAACAAGTGAGAACTTTTGTCACATAAGAATTTTATCTCCTGCTTTTAAAAAAAGGAAGAAGGATCCCTCCCTGCCCCAGCAACAGCACTACCTATCCCTTGCAGCTGATGAAAATCCACCACACCCTCGAAATCATTTCCTTCTCCAATGAACAACCCTCCCCAATTTCCTCCTGAAACCTCAGAAAAGCTAACCTTTCCTTTGACTCTTCCACCTTGCCTATGGTTTACCATCTCTTGCTTGTCCCAAATTGCAATTCTCTGCTTATTCCCGAATAAACTCATCCGCAATAAAATAACTGGCTATTTTTATTCTTGAGGTTGACAATGGAAATTGGTAAAAGATGTTTTTCTATTATCAGGTCAGTTAAGAAAAATACTCTACAGAGCTATAAAATACAATTCTTTCATATATATATATGAAAGTCTGTAAACTATCACAAAGGGGAAAAATTGCCCTATTTTTCTATTTCAATTAACTTTGAACAATGGATCTTGATTAAATTGGTAGTTGCTTGAGAACACTTAAAAAATAACCACACTTGGAAGCCAAATGGAAAATGTATAGTTGCTTATTGTTTGTTTGGGTTTGTTTTACCACCCATGAAGTCTTATCATATAATCATTTTGCAATACAAAAAATAATAATAATCCATGAAAATCACAGGGAAAAGTAAAATTATACTTGGAGCATATAGCACATTCTATCCTGTATTTATATGATAAAAGTGTCAATTTCATAAATGATATTAATTTATATGAAGTAAATTTAAATGTATTGGGCATGGCTTTGTTTTGAAATTCTAGCTCTTACCTATCCAGCAATTCTGTTCTGAGTTAACTATCATACAATCTCCTGATAAGCTACAACCACTATAGATGAGATATAACTGATATTAAGAAATTTAGGAAAAATTTAAAAATACTATGAATTGATATAGCCTTATCAGAGTACAAAATATTAAAGAAAAAAAATGAAAATCAATCAGTTAAATCTCCCAAAGTTGCAGGAGATGACATAGATTTTTAAAATTGCTTCTCATGGGCTTATTAGCTCCAATATCACAGCTGCAGGGAGTTGGGGACTGGTAATGAGATTTTCCATTTCATTGTAGGTGAAATTGTAATCTCCTTAGAGCCAATTGTCATCCCTATCAAAGACAGAAAACTCTAAAGAGAATGAGGGTATGTGGGAAGGTTGGATATTAGAATGAAAATTAGAATGAAAAATCATCTACAAGGTTTCTCATTCAAGGGATGAAAATAGAATTGATTAACTACAAAATACACTTGTATTGATTTTATTAAGGACCGTTATTATTGTGCCTTCTGATATAAAATCCTTCACAAATACATTCCTTCTAAGCAGTGAAATGACCAGATAACATAAAGACAACATGTTTTTGTAGTAGAGAACTTTCCAGCCTGATATTTTCCTTATAGCTGTGAAGGGTGACAGAATATGCCACCCTATAATATGCTTCTTTGGTATAAGAATTATTTTGAGCTAAAAGGCAGCTGAAAAACAGCTAATGCAGGGAGAGGCTTTCTCTGAACTCTCATTTTCTGTTTAAAAACAGAGCTTCCAAAAGAAACTCAGTTGTCATAGGTTCCCTCCCCATGAGTTTCATCAGCTCAGAAAGTCTGACTTTAATCACACGAGAGGAGACTACAAGTGGACACCACACCCAGACAGACTTTGTCATAAACTATCATATTTCTCATCGGTTTTTCTAAGGGCCCATTCATCTTTCCTAAAATCATTTATTCCAAATTAAGGGGCCTATGTCCCTCCTCCCCTCCTCCTATTAGATGATATATAAAACTCCTAAATTTCTCTACTTTTTTGTGTATTCACTTTTTTTTTTTTTGCTGTGGTGCCCCGCGCACATATTAAAACTCAGTGAATTTGCATGCCTTCTCTCCTGTTAATCTGCCTGTTTCCAGTTTAATAGACCCAGCTATAAACTATAAGCCGCATCAAACTCATTTTCTAGCTCTTCTAACTCACTACCAAATTTTGTCTTTCCTCCACTTACGAGCTCAGAATAAACCCCCCTTCCTGAAATATTGTAACTTCCACTCCTTATTGTACTAATTTAAAACTAACCTCTCCTTAAGATTGGCTTTCTAAAATCTTGCCTCAATAAATACACCCTGCTCTAATGAATACCTATTGGTAATGATTTTGTAGCTTCTTTTCCTATCTACTTGTATATTATCAACTAGACTGGATGCAGACAGTATGATTCTTGAGAAAATCATGGCTTCTCTATTTGGTAATTCCCAATACTGCTTGTGTAGTACTATATACACATTGGTTCAAGCATCAAGCACTTTCTATCTGCCAGCTCTTCTAAGTAGACCAGCCTCAAGCGGTGACAGTTCCATGCATCAATTCCAGATGAAGAGCATTTCTTCTTGAGGTGTCCTCTTAGTTGAAAGGACATTTTTTTTTCCCCTCAGAAGCTTCCCAGCATTGGACATTGCTGAACAAATCATTGGCCAGGAGGAAGAAACAATCATGATTGGCTCAGATAATAATCTAGTATGAAATAGATATTGGAGAACCAACCATCCTGTCCTTGACATTCTTTCATTTCATGATTACAGAAGAGATATTAGCCATACAGAGAGCTATTTTTCCGTCATGTGAAAGAGAAAAGCCAGACTGGTAGAAGAGTGAGTAGTAGGTGAGTAAATGGAGCAATAGAGCACACGGTATATGTGGAAATGAAGACACAGCAAGGTTACGAGGTGTATCTAAAGTGGTAGAAGGAAACCTGGTAATCCCTATTCCTACTTAATGTTTTACAATAAGCCTGCCATAATGGAAATGAAATATTATCTACTGTCTTATTACCATCCACCCATATATTGTTTTACATTGCTTTAGGACAATAATGTATATCACACCTTAAGTTCTGCTAGGCTTACTAATTTTTAAAAATCGTTAGTCCTAGAAAATCCAAATTTGGCCTTTTTAGAATTTATCAGTGTAACAGTTCCCTCTAGCTATCTCCAAATGCTTATATTTTTCTTCACTGCCCCCCCATCTTAGTTGTTAACAACAACAAAAAAAGTTGGTTGACAAATCTCTTGAAATTAAAAAAAATATATATGCTATAGCTCCCTATCTTTTATTCTTATTCTTATTTTCATGTTTCTGATGCAGGTAACTTAATATAAACAGTTCACCCTTCTCTGTATTAGGATTTCAGAGACATTTTAAAATTTAAGTAAAATTTCATGTAATTTATACTCACCTGCATGAATTTAGGGATTTTTCCTATCTTAAAAAATAGGGAAATCATATTTTTCACTTAGTCAATATTAAAATTACATTAAAATCGTCTCTATACATTGAAAAACATCTTAAGAGCGAGATGCCTATGCCTCTTTCTTTCAAAAAGCTAAAACAATTTGCAGGTAGCACATTTTCCCATATCCGCATTTTACTATATATAACCTTATAATTTGGAAAGAAACTAGTAGTATTTATGCAAAATAAGGAATATTTATGCAAAATAAGCAGGAACAAGAAGAGTTAAAAGATTTTAACTAGGTCACACACTTAATGCTAGTTTCGTTCTGAGAGTCTTCATATTCTGAATCTCAGTCCAGTGTTTTATCCATCCGACTATGCCATTTTATTTCAAGAAATCTATCAACAATTACGATATTATTACAAAACAGGATTTATTTCATGGAAATATGATATTAATTTAAGAAAATAACTTACTCTACTCAGGCAATGTGATCAAATAACTAGAGAAAATAATGTTTTATATCAAAAGCCTTTTTACAACCAATCCTCTTTTGTTCACTTGCCTAAACTTGAACTGATGTCATTACTGATATGTAAAGTTATGCAAGGAATGTATCGGGCTGTATAGCTGTATGATGTCATGTTTTCCAGCACTAAAGGAAAATCCAGAAATTTCTCTCCAAAAGGGGAAGCTCAGTTTTCCATTAACTGTAGAATGTTCATATTTTACATGACCCTTTAATGACCACATTGCTAAGTTCCATTTCAAAACTGGGGTGCATGAGTATATTGTCTTAATCTCCTCCCTCGAAACAGGAATTTGAGTCCAAAGGGATTGTTTTGTTTTCCATAGTTATAAATGCTACAACAATGATTAAAGGTCTTCTCAGACCTGAATGTGATAAGGCATGTGTCAGCATTAGTAATCTGGGTGTGAGAGCTGCAAAGCTTTCAGCTGGACATGAACTGAAGCGAGCAGAAAACAGCAAGAAAAGAGTAAAGTATGTAAAATGTGTGGGTTGTATTATTTCCCCTCTTTACTCTAGGGCAGTGATTCTTTGCCTCTTTTTTAGGTTACGGACACTGCTGAGAATCTGATTAAAACTATGTTCTTCCCTGAAAATATATAGTTTGTAATGCTGAGCTTCATGTAAACAAATGCTGGTCTTCTCATCTAAAGTGAGTGGAAAAAGAAGACTGAAAAAAAATCAGGTATCTAGTAGTGAAAGCAAGCTCAGGAAAAAAAAAATGATGAGCCTATGGCAAAGGGACACAAAAGCCAACTGAATGAGCTCCCAATGGCCAAATATGAATGATTTGAGCAATAAAATATAGTATTGG